>NC_044053.1:22370565-22413065 GCF_902167405.1 Gadus morhua
AGGCAGGCCTGCATCCACCCCCAGGACCTTATGAGCGTCCTCAAACACTTAATTTCCTGCATTCCGGTGAACCAATTTGTGACTTTAATGCAAACATCAAGGATGGAATTGGCTTTATTTCTTTCAATAAAAAACACAAAATCCAGGCACCAGAGGACAATTGATAAATGATATATAATGCGATAAGGCTCTCAAGCCTTCTGTTTTGCTTTCATATGGCTTTTCTTTTCTCGGGGAGTGAAACAAAGACCCAGTGATGAAGAACACAAAGGCCCGGCCCTCTAAGAGGCAATGTTTCTTCTTTGAGGAACGTTAAATCGTTTTTTCAAAATAAAAGTCTGTTTATTTATTGAGGGGGACCCCCGTAATGACGGAGTGGTATATTGTGGCACTGACCTGGACTTTAGCGGCCGCCTGGTAGTTGTTGGCCTGGTTCAGAGTCAATCTTTCTTCCGAGTACTTCACACTCTGCGAGCCCTGAGTGCTCTTCAGGATGACGTAAAGCTCCACTGGCTGGGTGAAACCAAACAACTGAACCAGTACTGTCTCCACCGCATCCAAACGCAGAGATGTGGGTGCTGTCACCAAATACCTGCAGGACGCGGAGAAGTACAGGGAGAGAGGGAGAACAGAGAGGAGGGGACGAGGAAGGACATGATGAGTCAGAAGTGATGGGAATGAGAGGATATAACGAGTGGCAGAGATGAGCAGAGGCTCTGAGAGGGGAGAGGACGGGGGAGAGGGCAGAGGAGAGCGGAGAGGAGAGGGGAGAGGAGAGGGGAGAGAGGAGAGTGGAGAGGAGAGGAGAGGGGAGGGGAGAGGAGAGAGGAGAGAGGAGAGGAGAGGGGAGCGGAGAGGAGAGGAGAGGGGAGCGGAGAGGAGAGGGGAGAGGAGAGGAGAGGAGAGGAGAGGGGAGGGGAGAGGACAGGGGAGAGGAGAAGGGAGCGGAGAGGAGAAGGGAGAGGAGAGGGGAGCGGAGAGGAAAGGAGAGGGGAGAGGAGAGGAGAGAGGACAGGGGAGAGGAGAGGGGAGAGGACAGGGGAGAGGACAGGAGAGGGGACAGGAGAGGGGAGAGGAGAGAGGAAAAACAGGGGAGAGGAGAGGGGAGAGGACAGGAGAGGGGAGAGGAGAGGACAGGGGAGAGGGCAGAGGAGAGGGGAGAGGACAGAGGCTAGGAGGGGAGAGGAGAGGGGAGAGCATCCCAGAAGCCGCAGTCTCACGTATATGTGATGTGTGTGTGTGTGTGCGTGTGTGTGTGGGGAGAAGTGTGGAAGGCAGGACTTACGTGGTGAGAGGCTGAGAGAGTGTCTTGGGGAGGACGGCTGACCAACAGAACAGTAGCAACCACAGACTGATCTCCATGGTGACAACATCAAGTCTGAGGAGGCTACTTTGAGACCCAGAATAATATGAAGCCTCGTTCGTTACTCATCTACCCTGGACCTCTGAAACGATGCACATTTCGAAATATCGCCGAGGTGCAAAGGTGTGTTTAACCAGTGCAGAGTTTCTTTATTTGGAGATATTTGCCCAAGCGTTTTTGTTGACTAACACTTGCAGCTGGGAAGTCGTTTCACAATTTTGATTTATTCGATATTTGCTCTTTGCTGAAATGTTGTTTGTTTGTTCCTCTTTCTGCTATAAACTTATATTATAATCATCTTCATTCTTTGTCTTATGTACTTTCATTTAAACACTGCATAAGGAAAAACACTTTTAATTTCCACTACTGGTTAGATGTTAAACTGCATTTCGTTTTACTGGTTGTTCTATCTGGTGCAATGACAATAAAGTTTCATGTAATCTAATCTAATTGCCCGTCTGTCTTTCATGTTTTCATGTCAAAATGTAGAGGAATGGCAGGAGCATTAGTGAATAAACATTGTGTTACAGCAAACGTTGTGCATGTAAACTTTGTTTTAGACTTTATTTTGGAGATTTGAACTACTAAATACTTTCTACAGACTTGATATATAGTGATACATGTGTTAAAAGGACCTTGTACATCCATCCACAAAGATAAAGTGACAGGTGAATATTACTTTCAGGGTAAAACACATCTCATATACACAAATGTATAGTCTTAGATTATTTACAACAATTTCATTGGTTCCTGGGCAACCCAGATTCAATAGGCCCCTCAGTGGTTAAATAACAACATTAATACAAATCAGACAAATAATAATAATAATAATAATAATAATAATAATAATAATTACACTAAGAACAAATAGCAGTACTACTGATAATCGTAAGACTTTTGGTATTTTTAAGGACGACAAATGAGTCAGGTTTCATGAAAATTAACTTTCTCTTTTAGCGAGGTGGAAAGGGCTCTGTTAGTGAGAAGTAAGATCAAAGTGCTTTTAATGACCCTTGACCTTCTTAATGACTCGTGCTTTCATCCGACATAACCACAGCCACAATGCCCTTGGAGAATACACAGTACACATCATGAGGATTGGACGAGTAGTAAGGAATTCAGAAACGTAAATATAATTCATATAACATGCTACCTTACAGACATGTAGATGTCTATATCATGAATTGCTAAAGAGAAGGTTCACATGAAGGTTTATGTTAAATGTTCATCTGTAAGTGGCCAATTGACATCCACTCTTAATAATGAACAACTCCAGTTACTTAAACAGGGAAGGATGACTTCCCTTCCTGTTCAAGTGTATCGTCCTCAATTTGTCCTCAAAAAACAACTTTTAGTCAGAAGCCTAGACGTGTTAATTTTATCGGGACGTTTAAAAAGATCGTGGTAAGGTCCATGCGTCTGAATAAAATGAAAGCATAGTATCTCCGTCCGTTTCCAGTCGGGGAATATTCTACCTCTGGCCTGCGGCTGACCGGCGACTTCAGAAATAAAGGACTACCGCTTGAGAGTGAGAAGCGGCGGTCGAGGTGAGGTCTGCACGGAAAACAGACTCCGAGCCGTATATGGAGCCACTTTGACATGCATGCAAACAGTTGTCTTTCATCTCTCGAGTCACGGGGGGGAAGCGGCCTCATCATGCAATAGTTTAGGAATGCCTCGTGCCGGACAGGCTCTTGCCCGTACGCGTGTGTGTGTCTGTAGGCAGTGCGAATTACGCCCCAGGTGACACCTCTTCCGAGCGGGCATGTTTTATTTCGCTTCTTTAAATTAAATTAATTAAATAAAGGCGCCACTAGAGGGCGCCTCCAACACATTTGTCGCACTAGGCTATCGCCTAGGTCGCGTATGCCAAATGCCGGCCCTGGTGTGTCTGCTCGGCCGCGCCTACAGCACCATGGTGGGCATGTTGGGCATGTGGTGCACGAGAGAGGCCGGGTGAGGCACGCCGCTCATCTGCGGCGGCGGGTGAGGAGTGGGAGGCGAGTGCGCGCCCTGCACTCCGCCCCCGGCACCGGCGGCCATGGCGATGCCGCTGGGCCGGTGCCGGGCGCTCTTCTGGTGCGCACGCAGCCCCGCCAGCTGGGAGTAGGCCGACTGGCACACGTGGCACTTGTAGGGCCGCTCGCCTGTGTGCAGGCGCACGTGGTTGCGCAGGGTGGACGACTGGCTGAAGCGGCGGTTGCAGAAGCGGCAGACGAAGGGCTTGTCCAGCGTGTGGATGCGCATGTGGGAGCGCAGGTTGCTGCGGGAGTTGAAGCCGCGGTGGCAGATGACGCAGCGCATGCGCCCCGCCGTCATCATGGCGGCCGCTGCTGCCGCAGCCGCCGCAGCCGCCGCCGACGACGAGGAGGACGAGGAGGAGGAGGACGAGGAGCCGTCGCAGGAGTGGAACTCGTCTGGACCAATCAGAAACAAGAGTTCAACGTTTGTGTGGGTGAGCGATGGGCTGCCATCTATGCTACAGCAGCTAGTGCCCGGGTGCCTCTTAGCAAGGCATCATACGGTACCAACTGAAATTCTGACCACATAAACTCAGTTAATAATTATTTACTATTCGTTGCTCGTATGTTATAACAACTATAATGTTATAGTATATATATGTATATAGAAATACACACATGTTTGTGTTTATATGTATATACATATATATACATACATGATACAAATATGTGTGAATGTACACTACCGTTCAAAAGTTTGGGGTCACCCAGACAATTTCATGTTTTCCATGAAAACTCACACTTTTATTCAACAGTTTTTAGCTATGCTAACATAATTGCATAAGGGTTTTCTAATCATGAATTAGCCTTTTAACACAGCTAAACAATGTACCGTCAGAACAGAGGAGGGATGGTTGCTGGACATGCGGGCAATTACCACATTAACAATGTCTAGACTGTATTTCTGATTCATTTATTGTTATCTGCATTAATAAAAAGAGTCACTTTCTTTAACAAATAAGGATGTTTGCAAGTAACCCCAAACTTATATATAACCCCAAACATCTATATATTTCTCCATAGATGTATGGTGTGCTTGCTGTTATGGTCTCACCAGTCTTGCTCTTCTTGCTCTGCTCCTCCTCTCCTCCTGGGACACCCGGTATTCCAAGGAAGGTGTTCTGGGAGTTTCCGTACCACACCAGAAGCTCCTGGTCTGGGGGAATGGTCTGGAAGGAGAGAGTGAGGTCAATACGGGATGAATCATCCTTCACTTGTTCAATAAGACATTCCTTCCAGTTGAACTATTAGGAACTTCTCTAAATCAAGATGGCGACATCATTCAGTGCTTTTTTCAAGCTTTTTCTATTACAAGTCTCTGTCAAGCTTTTTAGATCACTTTTCAGCGAGTGATCCTACTAGGTATTTAGATCTAATAGCTTGTGGGGTTATCTTGTGTAATATTAGTAATACCTGTGCGTAAACCCACAATACACAACTAACATATTGGTAAACATGTGTACAATGGAGTAGAATTGAATAGTATATTACAGTGTAGTTATAGTCACAAATATCTGTATGGCTTTTATATATATATGTGTATGATACCGAAGCAAGTAGTAATGTTTTCAAGCCAGGTAAATTGTTTCATTTTTCCGGATTCTAATTCCACAAAAATAATTGTTTTTTACTTCCTCTCATGGTATCGGTTGCTTCAGAGAGCATGATTCCCAGGGACGATCACGACGTGGATGGACTGCTTTAGCTCTAAACTCTTGTAGTCACTAACGTACGTTTGATCCAGTGCAACAAGGTACGGGGAAACGTTACGTAGCAGAGCTTCAGGGTGTGGTGTCTCTAATTTGCACAGCATTTTTGCACTAGAATCCGTGGCTGGTATCCACCACTTGAACACTATATACTTTACAATTTACTACAGCTCATTACTATTATTACTCATTACCACTGTTTTAGTTTTTCTACTTATTATTACTTGCCTTACTTTATTGTTTTATTATTATTATCATTATTATTATTATATATTATTGTGATCAATGCTGCTACTTAATTTTAAGTATTTTTATTTTTACCTCTCTCTATTTACTTTATCTTGTGTTGTTGCTGCTATCTGGCTGTTGAGGAACCAAGCCTAATAATCATACTCTTGTGTACTTGTACATGTGGTGTAATGAAGGTAATAGTGATTGTGGCCGTGGTACGGTGCGGTGCAGGAGGACTGACCTCCACAGCCTTGTAGAAGATGCTGCTGCCGATCTGCACCACCTCTAGGTTCTGCTCCTGCTCGTTGCGGGCGCACTTGATGTAGGTCATCCAGCTCCTCTGGTCCTCCTGGCTGGCGTCGATGAAGTAGCGCACGCTGCCGTCCTCGTTGAACACCTGCTGGACAGACAGACTCGTCAGTAAGGACAGGAGACACCATATAGTAGGGTATAGACACACACACACAGACAGTAGGATATAGACACAGACAGACAGACAGTAGGATATAGACTCACTGACAGTAGGGTATAGACACACAGACAGAAGTATATAGACACACAGACAGTAGGATATTGACAGAGGGACAGACAGTCAGTAGGATATATACAGACAGACAGACAGGCAGACAGAAAGGCAGGCAGACAGACAGGCAGACAAATAGACGGACAGGCAGGCAGCCATGCACACACCTCCCACATGAGGTTGTTGTTCTTGTACAGGTCCACATGTTCCGGAGAGATGAGGCGGCCTGTGAAAGGACCCATCTCGGTCCCAGCCTTGATCCAGGTCTTTGAGAAGATCCCCAGGCCTTCGCCTAAACACCAAGCACACCCTCCATGATCACCGGGAAACCCAACAAGGGCCACAACAGAACAGAACTGTCCCATACGAAAACCAGCTCCCGTGAAAAGTTGGAGCTTAATTACCTGGAACTGAACTCTGGGCGATTATCACTTCAGTTGGAAGAACAAGGCTGGACAACTTCTGCACTTCTGAAAGAAGACCAGCAGTGGGGTTACCAAAATGATCACATCTATGAGGATGACATTGTAACAAGCAGAATTAACGAACCGAGAGTTTGTAGGCATATTTTAAAAGGACTCAGACACCTACTATTACTTTACATTCCGCAACAAAAAATGCGTACTTCTGTTTTAATTTAAACCTATTCTGTGAATATTTTCATTTAGATGTTGATACTTTCCGACAAAGGGTTGCAAACAATAGTCCAAAGAAAACGACTCAACTCTGACTCTATTATACACAATAGGCCTAATTTGGCTGCTTATACTTTAATCTGTTGTGATTTTAATGGAGGACTTTAATTTTTTTTAACACTTAAAAAAAATAAACTTTTTCTGAATTTTAGGTCGTATTTTCTTACTTTAACCAGAGCATAAGTTGGGTGCTATTTCAGACGCTGGAATGCATGTAAGATCTTCGGCACTATAGCGGTTTTCAAGGGACAATTTTGTGTAAAGGAAAACCCTTTGTCTGCCACATCTGATGAATATCGCCATGAAAATGTTCTTTCAGCGTGTCTGATAGCCGTTATGTGATAGGACCAGAGAGAGAGACAGAAAGGTTAAACGTTCTTTTCTTGCTTTCAATGGCTCCATTATGTGGCGGGGCCCCTATAGCTATCCATGAACAGCGAAAGAATAGAAAATGTCTAATTCCAAATTCATGATGGTCTTTTTAGGAACTCTGAAGCAATAAATGTAAAGTGAGTGAAGTGAGGGTTTTTGTTCGTGTAGAGCTCAGAATGTCTGACGGTGAAGAAAGGGAGCAGAACGTGAAAGGCCATTAGGCGCCTGACACGAGGTGAATAGCGATAGAATTAGGCTTCACGGTTTATTACCAGCGGGGAAAAAAGACACACGCAGAGAAAGAGAGCGAGACAACAGTGCGGGTGCGCAACATGTGCGCAACATGTGCCTGCAGGGCGCAAAGTGTGTGTGTGTGTGTGTGTGTGTGTGTGTGTGTGTGTGTGTGTGTGTGTGTGTGTGTGGGGGGGGGGGGGGGGGGGGGGGGGGGGAAGAGAAAATGATAAAGTGGGTTTCTATCATTCTTCATCCACCAGCCCCCTTTCCTCTCCATCCTTGTCTCCATGGGGATTTGTCTCGAAAACGGGAACAGTGTGAAGCCGAATGAATTCCAAATGAGTTTAAAGACCTCCACTTTAAGTCACAACCGGTTTCATGCTCGAGCACAACATTCAATAGCCCCCCGGGAGCTCGCGTGAGAGGGGCCCATCCGACGTTACGAGACGCTAAAACACCGTTTAGGTCTTTAATATAATTATATTATTTAACAAATATTATGAAGGCCAGAAACTTCCACAGGACGAAAATAGTTTGACCATCTTTAAAAGAGCATCGAAAATAATTTCTAGATTTGAAATTGGTAATACAAATAAATGCAAAAATTCTTCAAGACTCAAAAAAGTTCTGGGTTTGCAAGTCTCCCCCCAAAAAACTTCCACGGCTAAAAACCTCTGAAAAATGCGCAGCGGAAATATGTCTAACGAATATCGAGAACAGGAAAACGAATAAGACCTTCTATAAATATATGAAGAAAGACCAAGTGTGCCCCTGGAAAGGCCTAGATAAATGCTTATAGGCCTATATTTTTAAACAGCCTATATATTTCAATAATTGTAAAGAAACATTTTTGTTCATGCAAGTTATTAATTTTGGGTTGAAATAGTTTAAAATCAGAGTGAACATTTAGTTACAAACATTTTGTATTATTATTTTATGAGGCCTATCGGTGCGACATTGTTCCATTATGTTGTACAGCATGCGTTTTAATCTAACGGTTCCGACATTTAGTTCATTTAAAAATGAACCTTTAGTTACATGCATGGTATTCCGGTGGAGTTCCAAGTAAAGTTTCAACACTGGTTCGACCTGGCAGCAGCTGAGCATCGTTCACCGTCACTGATGTTAAAAGTCCCTCACCTCCAGAGAAGGACTGCGCCAGGACCTCCGCCGTGAAGGCCGTTTTAGGGCTCGCGCTCGGGGCGTTCCGGTCCTCGAGTAGGTGGTGGTGCTCGCCGAGCACGTGCCTCCACCTCCCGTAAAGGAAACTGTGCAGGATGTCGGAGGTGATGACGTCCGCCAGCGAGAGAGGCTGCGGCTTGAAGGCGGTCTTGAGTGCGAGGGACTGGGCGGGCAGCACGGAGCCCATGGCGGTCGGAGATCGAGGATGGCTGTAGTAGTGCTAGGCTGAAGGTTCGAACCCTGGCGTAGGAAACCACGTGGGGCCAAACGGTGGGAAATAACCCGCGCTATTAAAATTAATAAGAATGAAACGAAAAACGGGTTTGCTGACCGCTTTGCTACATAAAGTTTAAAAATTCAATTTAACGGATCAAAAACAAATTGTGCAAACAGGTTATTTCTGTTGAGTTGTTTTTCCTCTCGTTTTTGAGTGATTGCAAGTAAAAAGGTAAAAAAAAAAGTTGAAGCACAAAAGCGTAAAATGTTTAAGAGCGTCACAACTTGGCAATGGATTCGGAGTGTGTCATGTAGGTTTCACACGCGTTTTATATAGACTTCTGTCTGTCTGTCTGTCTCTCTGTCTGTCTGTCTGTCTGCGTGCGTGCGTGCGTGTGTGTATGTGTGTGTGTGTGTGTGTGTGTGTGTGTGTGTGCGTGTGTGTGAGTGAGACGCCGCTAATCGCCTCCTACTTACACCGTTCCGAGGAGGGAGGAGAGTGTGTCTGCAAGTGGAGGGGGAGCGAATGCGCGTGCTTGCGGGAGAAAGCAAGAGTGAGTGCGTCTCTGCGCGTGAGAGGACTTGTTTGTGTTGTGCGCGTGTGTGTGTGTCAACACGCACTTCGCTAGAATAACAACCCCCCCCCCCCCGCCTCCCGCGCCCGCCATCACCCACCCCGGCCTAACTGCACCGTCACTGAATCTGCGCAGCGATATTAAGAGGGAAAAAATAAAAAACATCTAAAAATACGGAAAAAAAAATTAGTTTTATCAGTTGGTCATCAATTGGGCATTGCAGTTTACATTTTTTCTTTTTCTCCAGTTTTTCATTACTGCGCCATCAGTAAACGTAGCCTACAATATTTCGTTTATTTGGCATGTTGGCGCCAAGTCTAAAACGTGCTTTAGGAATGATGTATCCTATTCCTTTCTCTGCTTTCAGTTGTGGGTTGTTGTGACTGAGTGTTCATTATTTCCGTGCAGGTAAAAACACTAAGGGGCAATTTGCCCAGGCTTCAAGTCCTTGCAAGAATAGGATAGGACTTATTTGGAATCTGCCTGCAAGTCTCAATATAAAGACGGTTCTGCATTTTCTTTCCGTCTTTCATTCACTTTTCTTTATGAATCCTCCATTCTTTCTTTTGGAGACGGACAACTTTATGGTTGGCCAATAATCTCCGCGTGTCGGGACAATAGAAAGATCATTAGAGGAATTGTATTCTAATTATGAGCATTTGACCGCTCCGATTAGTGAGTGTCTGTGTGCGAGTGTGTGCGTGTGTGTGTGTGTGTGTGTGTGTGTGTGTGTGTGTGTGTGTGTGTGTGTGTGTGTGTGTGTGTGTGTGTGTGTGTGTGTGTGTGTGTGGGGGGGGGGGGGGGGGGGGGGGGGGGGGGGGGGAGAGCGAGAGAGAGAGTATGCGTGTGTGTGTTTCTGTGAGAGAGAGTATACGTGCGTGTGAGAGAGAGAGAGAGAGAGAGAGAGAGAGAGAGAGAGAGAGAGAGAGAGAGAGAGAGAGAGAGAGAGAGAGAGAGAGAGAGAGAGAGAGAGAGAGAGAGAGAGAGAGAGAGAGAGAAAGAGAGAGAGAGAGAGAGTGTGTCACGTGTGAGTGCTTAACGGTAAAGGTCTTGGTCTCGCTCAGAAGGGGGGATCTGCGAAACGATCCGAAAACGACGAGACGCAAGAGCGTCGGAGAGGCGCGCGGGGAGAGGGTGAATGTGTGAGTGACAGAGCAGGGAAAGAGATTAGAGGCAGATTGCTGGTCAACAGCTGCTTTTTAGGGAGGGGTGTCATCCATCCACGCCCCCACCCCGACCGATGAGGATTATGTCCTCCTTCTATGTTTATGAGCTTTTAAACATTCATTGTCGAAACGCCAGTCTCTCAGTCCGTTGTCGTCGACACCAGCGGAACACTTTTCTTTTTATTCTTCTTCCCGCTTTCTTCCACACACGCACGCGCAAACACACACGCGCGCACACCGTTTGGCCACAGATGTATTATAACGACCAATTTACCCAGATCGAATGGGGTTTCTTTCTTTATCGCATTTCAACGTTAACCTGTTTAGTGATAAATTGTGTGATGATAATATGGTCCGGAATATATTATTAGTTACTAATAGTATTAGTATTAGGGGTACTTGTTGTCTCCATTTCGAGGCCTTTATCAAGTGCAATACACATGTAAACCGGTTATTTATCAAGTGCAATAGGCCTACATAGTTCTAAACCGGTTATTTATAAAGTCCAATAGGCTACATGGTTCTCTGTAAACCGGTTAAGTACCAAGTGCAATGCATGTAAACCGGTTATTTAAAATGTATGACGTGAAGATGTAGAATATTCCGTCGAAATAAAAAGATAAAAAGCTAAGATAATTAGAATGTTGACTAATTATTCTTTTCATATTTCTCAAGAAAAGTGCCGCGCAATTTGGAAGTTTTGTTGGATGTGTATAGCCTATATATATATATATATATATATATATATATATATATATATATATATATATATATATATATATATATATATATATATATATATATATATATATACCTAGGCATAGCGACTATGCAAGGCCCTATGTGCCACGAGGCATTTGGAAGACAGGTAGGCCTAACAAAGCGACCATGCAGCTAGATTCACTGAGCAGGGTTGGATGGATAGTCTCTATACCGGGGTTATTAAAGTTAAAGTTGTCGGTACTACTACGACGGTAGAAGGTATTACAGACAGTCCAATAACACAACCCCGAGCGGCTCTCGAAGTGGCCTCGATATTTTCGTTAAAACAAAAGACAAGCAGGCGTAAAACAACTACCGGTAAACAAAAACTTAAGTGGTGGGCGGTACTATTTTGTGCACGGGGTGGAGGGATATGAGTTGAATATTAGTTGCGGTTTTATTCTTGGTTTAATTGGCTTCAGCGGGGGGTGTCGGGCGGACAAAACCCACTCGAGCTCACGGGACAAAAAGCGCCCTGAGACGGTGCTTTAGTCCTGCGCCACGACCGACAAACCGTCAAAGGGAGACGAGGCAAGGAACAGAGAGAAAGGAGAGGACGGAGGAGGGCCGCGCGACGGCAGGTGACTGGCACGCGTAAAAACAAGAGGGGACGCGTTGGCACCCCGGCTAGAGACACAGAGACAGAGAAAAGGGAAGAAAGAAATCAACGAGAGAGAGAGAGAGAGAGAGAGAGAGAGAGAGAGAGAGAGAGAGAGAGAGAGAGAGAGAGAGAGAGAGAGAGAGAGAGAGAGAGAGAGAGGTCCGGCTGCTGGGCCATTAATGACCAGCTGAAGGCATCGAGGAGCTGAACAGAAGAAAGGAGAAAGAGGGAGAAGTGGAGAGGACACGGGACCGGGAGGCGCTTATAGAGAAAGCGGCGCGTCAGGAGCCGCAGCGGGGCTACAGGTTGTGGGAATCAGCCCAAATGGCAGACTAATGTTGTCCCAACTCTTCTCCTTAATATCATTAAACACCAATGCATATTCATGCTGGCTAATGCGGCAACAATCAGCCAAAGAAAGGGCCCGAGGAAGGCGCGCGCGCGCGCACGGCGGGCCAGACGGGAGCCCATGTGCACGGTGCTAATAATCCCTTTTAAAAGGCCTTTTAATAATAAAACCCATTCACACGAGGAGGACAGTCCTCAATGCGGACACGCCGCACGGGAACACAAATCCAAGTCGACTCGGCGCATTGTCTCAGGGCGGTCGCGCCGTGCGGGGAAATGGGCTTTAAAGCAGCCGCTGCTCACTGCGTCTCGCGTCTCATCGCCTCGCAGCTTATCATATTATCGGCTCATTAGCGTCGTGCCGACAGAAAGCCTCACCCGACCCTGTTGAGTGTGAACGCCAGGCCAGGTCGTCTGTATTCCGCCCCCCCCCCCCCCCCTATACGCAAGCGCGCACGCACGCACGCACACACACACACACACACACACACACACACACACACACACACACACACACACACACACACACACACACACACACACACACACACACACACACACACACACACACACACACACACACACACACACATTCTGTAGGCCTAAATATTCTTCACGTAGGCTTCGGTGTACCTGAAAATGTTTTTTTAAAAACAAGGTCAATTATTAATTAATTAGACTAATTAAAGTCAACATTTATAGGATCAAAT
Organism: Gadus morhua; assembly: GCF_902167405.1. Taxonomy (NCBI): domain Eukaryota; kingdom Metazoa; phylum Chordata; class Actinopteri; order Gadiformes; family Gadidae; genus Gadus; species Gadus morhua. Next base: position 22,383,274 of record NC_044053.1, read on the forward strand.
GTCTCTTGGGTAGTTTCACCATTTACATTTTACGCATCACCCTGCTCGTGAGCAACGTTGAGTCGTGAGTCCGATATGGCCGATATGGCGTCTCTCTCATCGCGGGTTGAAGTCCATCGGACGGGGGAGGCCACGTGGGCCCCAGACCTGCAGAAACAGCCTTCACCTTTTTTTTATGCCTCGCTCAATCACTTAGGCGGCGACGCGCTGCCGACATGAGTGAAATGTTTCTTTCTTGGGTAAAATAGGTGTAAATAATGAATTATTCAATCATTTGTAAAAGCCAAGCTCCACGCCACTAGGCAAACCATCGCTCAAAGGGCACCAGGTGATGTCCTTTAAAAAATTTAGAGAACGCGAGAATGAAAGCAAATGTAACTATAATATATTATACACACTCACGCGCGCGCGCACACACGCACGCAGGCAGACACGCACACACACTATGGCGGGAAACTTGGAGAGTTTAGGGATACAGACAGAGACGGGGGGGCTGAATAGATGCAGACCGGGAGGGAAGAACAAGAGGAACGCGAGGAGTAACCGTGATACGTGAAGATTCACATAACATTCATCTTAAATGCGAACCTGTGCAATGAGACCACTGTTAACTTGATAAAAGATGGATAGGGATGTTGTATATCCCACATGACACTATAGGCTATATAGTATTGATCGGAAACTTAGAAACAAAATCAGATTGAGGCAGACAAAATCTTGGATGGATGGGTGATGGACTTACAGACAGGCAGAGACAGACACATAGCCACATCCACCAAGTCCTCCTATGAGAACCTGAGTCATTTCAACCCAAGCCCAGCCAAAGTGTTTTTAGGGCTCCACGGGGCCTGTTTTGGCTGGGGTCCAGAAGCCCATTATTTAAATGATTCATCAGGAGGCACAGTTCATCTGTACTTACCGGCCTGCTTCCTGCCATTTACCACACACACACGCACGCGCACACACACTAGATCTATGGGAACACAGATTCGTGTTGCTCGCATGTCTTATACATTAGTTTGCAGAATGCGTTCATGTGTGTCTTATGAGTTTTAATACATTGAATCACACATCCCTTAACAATGAACACACACCAGCCCACAGTGAAATTACAATTAATACACTCTTCAAAACACTTGTGTGTACCTGAGCATTTTATGACATTAAAAGGCATATTACTTTGAGCTGATGTGTGTTTATGTGCGATGGGTGAAGCAGTTGACTCCTAATTTTTATACAATGCAAATTGGGAAGATGTGAGGGCGTCTTGCTCCGGGGTTCCAAGTAGATTGCCGATATCTGGGGATCAAACCCAGAACCTTTCAGCTGGGAGTTGAACATCCTCCTCCAGTACTCTATCCTGCATTACTGTGGTGCATTAGTGTCAGTTATTGCCATGTTTCTTCAACATGCATCGTGTGTGTGTGTGTGTGTGTGTATGTGTGTGGTTACTGTACGCGTGTAATTACAGTAACAATATTAATGACGGATGACATCAGCCTATGGCCAACTGCGCCATCTGTCTGAGAAACACATTAATTATTGACTTCTCATTTGTCACAGGAAGAGGATCATAAATATTTGCAGAGCGTCACCCTTCATCTGTCAGCACTGCAGTTTCTTATCAAACACTTCAAGCTGGGATACAAGCTATAAGATATACTATTCACTGCTACGTATATAAAGATTCTGTATAGGTAGCATTAAAGAGATTTATATTTGAGTGTAATTTGGTAGAAATGGCATAGCCATTCATCTGCGATTAGAAAGTGAAATGCACTGAGAATATCTGGTATGAGTGGACTTTGGGCCTTCCTCAGTATGAGGCTATATATTTCTGACCAGAGCATCATCACATGCAACCACTTATTATCATGGCGCCATCACAGGTGCATGAACCCAGCTCTCATCGACTGTGAGAGCCGAGCTCTTTTCGGGGTCTATATTACGGATCCGACCCCCTCTGCTAACACTCTTTACATCTCAAGTCTCGCTTGGTGCAGCTTCAATAAAACATCTTTGTTAACTTTGACACAAGGTAAATCCTTTCTTTGCGTTGCACATCTCATGAAACAATGGAGTAAGTTGACGTGAAACTCCAACCGGTGCGGATAACACAACAGCATTAAATTCTGCAGGGGCAGCTCCTTTTGTTTGCTCCTTTTGCCCATTTCAGTGCTACTCTCATTAAACAGGCCTTGGCCAGGAATGAAATGTCTCACGAGAGCCTGCGGGTGGCAGGAAACTACATGCAGAGGCATACTTTGATTGTGCTGTTTATTTTTAAGTATTTTGACAATATTTTGGACTGCCTTTCCTTTGTCAGATCGGTAAAAACCCTTATTGGTCATAAGCACACAATTTTCAAAGGCTTACACTTGACATTAGTGTTCCGTTAGTGTGATTACATAATACTGTGTAATAATCAATGTAACATGTAAAAGCATGTACTTAAACTTGTTTGAAATGCGCTCTAAAACACATTGTGTACACTAATTAAGACACTATTACATTCAGTGGCCTAGGTTCATATCCCTCTTCCTGCAGACACATCCTCTACTAGAACAAGAGGATTCTACCATTTTTCAGCATTCTTGCATTTTGACGAGTCAGCCAATCAATAGCAAGGTGCCATGTTAAATTAATAAACTTGAGATTCAACCTTGCAGCCTATAGAAATTGGACGGGCTAAGAAAGAACTGGGAGAGGGAGGAGAGGAGCAGAGATGTTTATTCTCAAAGTTTAGACTATAGCTGGAATTAGTAAATCTTGCATATCGTAAATTAAAAATTCATAAGCAAAAAAAAGCGATTCTAAACTAGGGTAGGGATAGGCTGTTCCATAAAGTAATTTCATATCAAGTACTGTACATGCCGTTACAGGATATTACATGGCTAATTACATGTGCTATTACACCGCAACAAGGACACTAATGAAAAGTGTTACTGTAAGGGGAAGGTGTTGGTTCCTAGTTTGTGTGTGTGATTTGTTCACCTGCTAAATCAAAAGCATTGCTGTGAATATACCCCATGCTATTATACACCCAGTCATTTAATAGCTTGTTTCCCTACAGAAGAGCTCAAGATCTTGTAGGATCGCATTTATCCACCTAGCTGTGGTTGCCATGTTTCAAAAGGAAGTTGGCGAAACCTGTTAAACAAGTTCCATTATCAAATGTACGAAGTCATTACTGTAAATGTAGGGGAAGCACTGACCACTAATCCACTGACAAAACGCAAAAACAGACAATTGAAATAAAGTCAACAAAACCATGGCCGTGTTCGATTTGGCTCACTTGTATCCTCATTCCCTATATAGTACACTACTTAAAGTGCAAGTTAACATAGAAATTTGACACCAATTATGAGCCAGCTAACTGAATGGCATGTTCTGGTCAGATAAACAAGCAGACGTGTTGGATTAAATAAAATAAATAATCTGTATGTGCCAGCCATCCCTGATGGATTAATCCGTTGAAAAATCACTATGCATCATGCGCTAGTGCAGAAATAAGTGTGAATCTGTATGGTGCATTATTGTTAGAAAGTGTTAAAACTAAATGGGGAACCAGATTTATGTGTGAGTGTACTATATAGGGCACCAGTGGACCAATCGGAACACGGCACGAGACCGGATGAAAACAAAAAATAAAAACAACTCTGGAGATGGACATTGAATCAGAAAGGAGGAGCTTGTTTATTAGCCCACATGTTAATCGTCACCCTCTTCCTCAGCCAACAGTATTTCCGTGGCTCTAGTACATACACAGCTCTATCTGTCAATAGAATCTTCTAGAAAAATCTCAAGGTTATACAGTTAGAAAAACAACTTAAACCAGGGTACCGCCCCTGGGCAGAGGGGGGAGGGTTGTGTGGTGGGAGGAAAAAGGGAGGGGGGAGACGAGCCAGAATCCAAGCCCGCCCCCCCCCACACACACCTGAGGCTGGGACGAGACACTATTTATGCCGCCGTCCACTCAGGTTTTGTTCTGAGGACAGACCGCCCCCCATCACAGCTCTCCCCGCCATGGAAACGCCCACCTCGGCAGGCCACACCCACACACCCTGATCGTGTGATCAGAATAAACTAAATGACTAATTTAGCCTCTTAATCAGGGGTGTATCCAGAGACAGCGAGAGAGAGATTGAGAGAAAGAGAAAGGACAGAAAAAGAGACAGTTGGCCAGGCAGTCTTGAGAATATAACACATACTTAGCTTCTTTGTCAACGGTGAAACACAAGTGAATTAAACAACATTTAGATAACAAAGTCCATTTTTTAACTGGAGAGCACCCGCCAGAGTGAACATTTACATAAACCATATTCTCTTATTGACAAAAATGAATTCATATTGGATAAACAGATTTAAATAGACCCTTGTACAGGAGAAAAGTAATAGCATCATTAATAGCATCACACATACAGAGCAGAACCACCAATTCAAAATTTCAAATTAACTCAACAGTCCATTCATCCGTCAGACACACATGTGTCTGTGGCGAAACCGTCTGACACCAGTCAGACCCCAAAAATAACAAGTCTAATCATTAAGCTACCGTATATGCATCCAGTCCGCCACCGGCCAGTGACAAGCTAGCCTCGAGCGAGCAACAAGCTAGTCACCAGCTGGCCACTAATCTAGCCACCAGCTAGCAACCAGTCAGCCGCCGACCAGCTAACCAGCACCGAGTTTCAGTGGTAACTTCACGTCATAAAATTATTTGTCTCAACTCAATTGTGGTACCATCATCTAGGGATCAACGGTGGCGTGTGTTGGGGGGGAGGGGGGGGGGGGGCATGTTTGACAACAGACAAATGCGGCTTCAGACAGCTCAGTATCAATACATTATAAAAACTGAGGAAATCACAAGCGCCTACAGGAACAACATGTAGCATTAAACCAAAACACAGCATTGCACCTCCATGGTGGCGACTCTACAGGTAAAAATTAGATTAACAGTCATCCAACAGGGACCTAGTAGAAAAACAAAACCAGCCGACGCCATTAAAAGGAATCTACCAACAAATAAAAAAAAAAGAAAAACACATCACACATCTGACGCATGCTTTAAAACATCTTTCACAAAAATAAGAACATGATCCTCCTCAAGACTGCCAAGCCTCATACCATTGTATTGGAAAATAAAACTAGACAAAATATAGATTATACTGGATTTTGTTCAAAGCCACACTGATACATCTTTAAGTTCAAGTTTGATATAAAACAAAGAAAAACAGCTCTATACTGTGGAGACTGGAGGCCAAAAATCTGCCCGTCAAAATATCAACTTTATGGTTAAAAAACAGAAAGAAAGAGTTCTTGATTTGCAGTTAATCCTTAGTTTGTCTCTACAAAAGGAAGAAGGAAGCGGCAGAGCGTTGCTTAGAAACTCCAATTCTGTTGCCGAGGACAACCATCAAAAACCTTAGCCGGTGGGAGAAGCCTTTAATGGTCCTAAACAGGCAATGAGGATCAGAAAACAAACAACAATTGTCAGCATGCATGCATGGAGCTGTGTACGTCTTTACACAACTACAGTCAGAGGCTCAATATAACAACAAGGTAGATATACAACAAAAAGTACACATTTATTAGAGCGGGGGGAGTAGGTCATAATGAAGCCTAGTGAGGTGGCGGGCAGGTCATAATGAAGCATAGTGAGGTGGTGGAGCAGTTCATAATGAAGCCTAGTGAGGTGGTGGAGCAGGTCATAATGAAGCCTAGTGAGGTGGTGGAGCAGGTCATAATGAAGCCTAGTGAGGTGGTGGAGCAGGTCATAATGAAGCCTAGTGAGGTGGTGGAGCAGGTCATAATGAAGCCTAGTTGAGGTGGTGGAGCAGGTCATAATGAAGCCTAGATAGTTCATAAAGAGGGACCAATGGATAATATCTTCATGCCATCAGATTAAATCTTATTTCCAACTTCCAACCACTTAGTCTTTTTGGCAATATAATAGGTTACGTTGTCAGAAAATATGCCAATTTCAGCCAAACCCTGCATGACTGGCAACAAAATCCATCACTAAATATACGCAGGGGAAGATAGGCCGAATTTTTAACCATATGAATTCCATTTGGTTCAATAGGTCATTACTATTTGTATACTGCTTTGCTGTTAAGACATTCCAGAGGTAAAACAATCCTAGGTCCAATCCAGGCCAGAGGCATTCATTGGTGGGTGCAGCACTGCTCAGGCTAGGACTGTGAACGGGAACAGTGAGATGTCCCATCCTAGCGGCAGCATGCGTGTACCTGAATCTGGGGTTGGGACTGGGGCCAGATATATGGACCCTGCTGTCTGTAGTACTCTGCTAGCGCTGCGCTGTAGTCTGGTACAGTAGTCTGCTGGGACGACTGATCTACACAACGACACACACAATTCATTGTCAGATCAAGATGGATAGATGGACATTCAGACAGCATGCTAGACCTTGTTGGGTCACATTTCAATAAGGCCTTCCAGGCTTCCGAGACCCTGTTTTCCTGAAACATGCGCTTTGGACCTGGGTCGTTTAGTTGAATGAAAAATATAGGGCAAAAACATTTTGACGATGTGAAATGGTGTCACAAACGTAGATTAGGGACACACAAAATTATACCAGGGGTTATATTTCGACACCCGTTATATTTGGTGATTTTTGCCATTTATTATTCTTCGGACGATATTTTCCAGACTAAATAGAAAGACTTCCAACCAGCTTGCTGTTGTGTGCAACCGAGTCTAGTCTTAAGAACGGATGGAGCAACATTGGAAGTCATCCCCATGCCTGCTGAAGCACTATGACTGCACACGGTCACATCCCAATCGAGTTTGATAAATGACCAATAGGCCAATGTTGACTGTCAGATTATCTTTGCTTTAAAGCACTTGTATGGGCACTGCTAATGTGTACGTTGTCCATGTGCCAAATGAAGGCCCTTATTGAAAACCCCTTCAAAAGCTGATGTGATGGCTGGAGCGCAATAGCCATTATTATGTGGAAGAAACAGACAGCCAGGCCCACACAGACCACGTTTCTTACTTTGTTTCTTGTAGTAGTCCTCCCAGGCCTTGGTGTAGTCTGTCAGCACATTCTGAGTCTGAGTCTGTTGACCTACACATGCACACACACACACACAATGCAACACATTTAGTCACATGGCGTTAGTGGCCATGTAAACAGAGCCAACGGTGTGCAAATACCTGACAATGAGGAGGAGTGTAATCTGTTTGTTCATGACGCTGTGCAGGCAGGGTCCTGACTAAACCCTGGGTGGTTGACGTCTGAGTTACCAGGGTCCTGACTAAACCCTGGGTCGTTGACGTCCGAGTTACCAGGGTCCTGACTAAACCCTGGGTGATGGACATCCGAGTTACCAGGGTCCTGACTAAACCCTGGGTGGTCGACGTCTGAGTTACCAGGGTCCTGGCTAAACCCTGGGTGATGGACGTCTGAGTTACCAGGGTCCTGACTAAACCCTGGTTGGTGGACGTCTGAGTTACCAGTAGTGGTTCAACGGTTCCCGGGTTTCCCGTGATCCGTATGGATCAACCCTCAAGGTTCGGGATGCAAGTGATCCGCGGATCGGCTGATAAAAAAATTGTTTTTGAACCGGAAACCGGAACCGGAAGCGGGCATATTTATGTTTGGTTGTAGTCTTTTCGTTCTGATCTCCGTATCAACAGTAGGGCTAGAACCGAGTGAAATGACCCTTGCAATGAGCAATGAGTCTTGCAACCGAAATCAATGGATTTACAAAATGCCAAATAAATCACGACAGAAACTGTATTTCGCTACCTTACTTGATGAAAAAAAAAAAAGAAGATGAGAATGTATGCATTGTCTTGGCAGAGTGTAGACTCTAAACTCTCCCCAGGCAATGCAGACATCCTGAATTTTAAGTTGTAAATCCAGGGTAAGGGATTATTTACTATCCATGTTAAAAAGAAGGAATAATGCCTCAGATTGCAATTTTTTAAAACATTGACTATGCTTAAAGGAAGCAGGATTATTACCTAATTTTTCACTTTATTTTGTTTTTACACATTTGAAGATGTCTCGTTATCTTTTTTGCTGTTGTTGATCCGAAAATGATCCGACCCGTGACTCAAAAACCGTGACACGATCCGAACCGTGAGTTTTGTGATCCGTTGCACCCCTAGTTACCAGGGTCCTGACTAAACCCTGGTTGGTGGACGTCCGAGTTACCAGGGTCCTGACTAAACCCTGGTGGGTGGAAGACTGAGTTACCAGGGTCCTGACTAAACCCTGGTGGGTGGAAGACTGGGTTACCAGGGTCCTGACTAAACCCTGGTGGGTGGAAGACTGAGTTACCAGGGTCCTGGCAATATCCTGGGTGGTGGACGTCAGTGTCCTGTCTCCTGACTAAAACCTGCTTGTTAGGGGTCTGTTTAAGTTACCAGGGTCCTGTTGTCCGGTGTTCTGCCAGCTGGTCTGATAGGCGGTTCCCCAGCCGCCGGTCACAAAGGTCTGACCACTACCACAACTGAAAAAGAAACACACACACATTGATGCGTTAGACGATGATCCAAGTGACAGTGCAAAAAGTGCCTGTTGGTCTAATGCCAATAAAAACAAATAAAACGTTCAACTCATGGACCTGATGAAAAAGGCAACATACAAATATTGAAATTATAAAACAAAACTAGAAAATACGTTTTTTATTTGATGCTCTTAGGCAAGGCAACTTTATTTATATAGCACTTTTCATACACTAAGCTGATAATTACAACTTTGAGTAAGGGCCAGTAAAAATTGCCTCAGGGCCAGTACACTTCAGACCAAATAGCAACATTATCTTTAACCGAGTGTGAGGAGTGTGCATCCAGGAGGTGAGTGTTCCTCACTTGTGGTGTGTTGCTGCAGGGCCCTGGGTGAACGGGCTGAAGCCAAAGCCCCCATTACTCAGAATGCCAGAACCCTGAAGGGGAGGGAGGAGAGGGAGAGAGGACGGAATGGGGGGGGAGGACAGGATGAGACCAAGGAGAGAGAAGGTCTGATGAGTTTAACTCCGAGTCTTTCATCGACACACACACACACACACACACACACACACAGTCCATTACAGGTGGACCAGGGGAACGCGGTTGTGCGTCGCACGTACCCCGATCTTGTCGTCGATGAGCTGCCGGGCCAGGTCCATCTGCTGGGGGGTGCCCCGGATAGTGAAGACGCGGGTGTTGGGGTCAGTGGAGGGGGGCGGGTTCCTCTGGAGCTCCACGTGGGCTCCAGACTGCTGGTTGATGCTCTTGATGGTCTCTCCACCTGGGAACACCCCCCACACGAGACACCGTTAACATACACGTCTACGACATGGAACCACAGAGTAACGCTGAGCTGAGCCTCACATCCACCTCGGAGTGGCGAATAACAAACCTACTCTATACTGGGTTTAGCTATTTAGGAGAAATACAATTGAACGCAATAGATTGGGCCCTACAAGACCCCTTTGAACAAATCAGCATCTTCTTATCAAAATGGATTAGGTTTGAGAATGCATATGGACTTTGGATCACCCCCCATGTGGCCCACAATCAAAAGCTAGACCAAGAAGGATCCAAATGGCAGGGTTCAATAAAAGGCTGTAAAAACAGAGCGTCAGGCTTAATCCATACCGTAAACACCACACTGTTCTTAATGACACAAGCCCCAGTGGTTAAGCAGATAGGGTGCAAGTGATGTTATCGCTGCATGCAACAGTGTGAAGTGGATCAACTGAACGACGGCCAGATTAGCCGGCGGCAACTGGCCTCGAACTGCAAGTAGAGGCCCCTTCCACCCCCCGCCCAGACCGACGGAACCCCCTGAGGTCATTAGCCCATTGTTAACCAAATCAAACCACCTTTAATAGACCCATTATGAGCTGCTTCTGGGGGAGGGGAGCGGGGGGGGAGATGGATAGGATACCTCTATGAGAACCTACGCACCCGAGGACAGAGGGAGCACTGGGCTTCTGTGAGGACATTAATCACCGTTTGCTACCAATAGAAAACTCTGAGTAGACCACCAGCTTGACACACACCCTCCACCATATGGTCTGTGCACCGCCACCCCCCCCCCGGCCCCTCAACACACACACTTTTTAGACAGGCATTTCTATTGCTCCGTCGTTTATTGTGGCGAAGGCTGGTCTGTCTGAAGGACTATACAGAAGGGGGACTGGTCAATTACTTTTTAAAGAAGGGTTAAATAGAGCGAGTGAATTACTAATAGGCTAATGGGGCTCGATCGCCCAACCCTTCCTTTGGCTCATTTCAGTTTACAGCTGTTCCCCTACACAATGAACCCACGTTGCCTCATGAAGCAGTTGACAACACAAATCCAGAGGACCGAAACTTTGCTGAACACACATTTCTTCTGACCAGAGACCATCTCTGTTTTGTTTTTTTCAGATTGCGAGTATATTTCAGATTCAGAGAAGAATATACAAACTATTTCCCCCTAATTTAACAGTCCAAAGTAAATCATTTCAAGCTTTAGATTGAAAGATTAATAAACGAGAGCGGTGTTATACAATGGAATGGACACGAACACAATGGCTGCGGTTACATTATCGTACTTTATGTTTACAAAAGGGAATCACAATTTTGGTAACTGACGAACAGTTGGGGTGAATCCCGATTCTTTGCTCCAAGCAAAATCTCAGCCCTACCCGTCGCTGTTACGCGTTCACGCGCAGTGGAGCCGTGTCCCGAAAGCCATTTTAAGGTAGGGTAAGGGGGAGGGCTAACTTCCCCTCAAAATTGAGATTTTCGATGGGCACACTCAAAGAAACTGAGAACGCTCCAGTTGTGACTTGCTCCCGCAATGCCTTGCGAGAAAATGGAAAATATAGGCATTTTCTTTGTAACAAGGGGGCAATGCTTATTAGCCTGGAGAATGGTGGATCAATTAGTACGTTTACATGCACAGCTTAATCCGATTAAAGCTATACTTCGACTATGCTCCTGAATTGGACTACTGCAATATTACATACATACAATTTATCCGATTTTGCTTGTCCGTTCATGCAGATTTGTGCTAAGTAGATCAGTTAAAGGTGTTTACATTCATGTATAAGCGCTGACAGTTTTTTTTTTTTTTTTACATAAGACTGATGTCCATCTATGTATCAGTTATTATAAGGGCTGTCAAGCGATTAAAAAAATTAATCCAATTAATTACAGGCTCTGTGATGAATTAATCTAAATTAATCGCATACCTACATTTTCCGAGAAAGTATTTTAAAATAATTTAATTCAAGTAAATTACGGCAGATGAGTGATTCAATGAATGACAGACTTTAAAGTTCAATGTCTTTTATTTAAAACATGCGTCATTAACATACGGTGCAAATTAATTTCCATTTCCATCTAACTCAAGATAAAATGAATCTCAGTCGAGTGTGGCTTGACGAGGCTGGCTGCTAGCGCCAGCTTCAGGGGCTGTGGCAGCTCGTACCTGCGAGCTTGCCACCAAATGTTTTGCGTTGAGTTGATATTTAAGGGTTGATGAACTCCCGATGATAGGAAAGTTCCTTACTACAGAGATTGCAGATAACGGTGTTCCTATCTACAGTTCCATCTGGGAGTTGTTTAAACTTGAATTTTCCGTTCACGGTGCCGAGCAGCGTCTTCTCGTCTGCCTGCATTTTGTCTCAACGCAAATGACGCACCGGGTCAAAGGGCACTATAGAAGCGCGATTAATCAGTGTACATTTTTTTAACGCGTTCTTTTTTTCTGTGATTAAAAAATCGAAATTAACACGTTAATTTGACAGCCCTAGTTATTATATATTGTACATAACATGTGCCCATATAACCCAGTTCTGCCATACAATTCCTTCTTTTTTGTCATGTTTTCTTTCAGGAGATCATTGAGGACGCTGCCATCACAGAGCCCATCCCTCCACCTCCAGCACCTCTTCTGCATTGGTAGCCCTAAGCCCCCCAAACCCCCAGTAAAAACATCCACTGATGGTTTAAAATAGGGATCTACCGGGCCGATTATCGGCGCCGATATTCGGCATTTTGACGCATATCGGCATCTGCCTTTTTTTTGATCCGACGGCCGATAAGAGTTCAATTTAAAACAGGGTTATTTTGGCTCTGATGCAGCCGTGCCTCTCTGTCTGCTGTCACTACGCTGTCTCCAGCATTGTTCCACCCACAGCACCATCTTATTGGTTACACGCTCTGGTTACACGCAGAGCCACGACGGGTAACAGCCAATCAGCAGTGAAAGCTGTGCATGCACAGTGCTCACACACACGGCGGAGAGAAAAGGCTTTGTCTGGTTTGGTTTTGAGTTAAGTTAAGGCAGCAGACTCTCGCAAAATTGTAATAAATATCCCAGGCCTCTACAACTCACAACTACTAGTAACATTACTGTGAGCCCATTAACGTTATCGAAACATAAGCGGCAGCTCTGCTCGCTCGCTAGCTTTTAGCGCAACGTTAGCCCAGCGGTCCGCCTTCTCCGGCTCTAGACGCTCAGCAGACTGTAGCAAAACTCTACAACTCACGACTACTAACGTTACTGTGAGTCCCATTACGTTAGCAGCAGCTGTCTGTTCCTATGACAAACACTGATTATTTAAGTGAAGATGCTGTAGTATATTTAGTGTTTTTAAACGGTTTAATCACTTGAAACAAGGTTGCTGAAAATATTGTTAGGGAAATAGTCAGTGATAAAAGTAAGAAGTGTGTGTGAGAGAGTAAAATTCAGTTAGTTTCATTACTGGGACGCACGATGAGGGGATGGCTAGAGAATAGTGTGTGTGTGTGTGTGTGTGTGTGTGTGACATGAGAAACTGACAGCAAAGCACCGTCTGAGAGAAAACTGTCTGGCAATAATGGCTGTTTAACTAGGGAACTATTTATTTATATTTTCAGTTGTAAAAGATTAACATTTCAGTTCAGGAACATTTTAGGGAGCCATTTATTTGTTTAAATTGTGTTATGCTGCAAATCTGATAAGCTGTGGCGTTTATTAAACATGTGCTTAAAGGCATTTAAATGAAGTTAAGTGTCGGAGTTTGTATTATTCGAAATTTTTACGCCAATATTTTCCCTTTTTCTGTAAATTAATATTGGCCTCAAATATCGGTTATCGGCCCCCTTGACTACTAATAATCGGTATCGGCCCTGAAAAAAACCTATTGGTCTATCTCTAGTTTAAAACAGACGAGTTATTGATAAAATGCGATGGTTGATGCCTTTTTGTAATGTGCAATATTTGTTCCAATATATCACTGGTTCTTGTTTGTATGATATTTTATTTATTACATGGATGGCATACCTCAAGTTCTAGGTTTATTCTGGTTTTATATATTATGTTGATCTTGTATAATGTTTGATCCAAAATAAAGTGCAATATTGAAGTTTCTAACAAATTGTGAGCATGAATAATCTTATCTATTCAGACCGTGTTTTTCCATGTGGGTAGGGTTGCATTCCTAAGACATTCAAACTATACAGTAAAATTCCAATTAAATTGAAGATCAAAATCCTGTCAACGACTACTAATGACGTACTGTTGGGTCTTGAAGGCTTGTCGTCCCATTTCGTAGGGGTAGGGTTGAGGGGGAGGGTTAAAAAAAAAAATTCACCCTTATGCTGCCAAAATGTTTGAGCCATACAAAGTGTTCATGAGTCCTATAGTCCTTTCATTCTCAGTCAGTAATAAGCAGGCTAAAAGGTCACGTGTCATCTTTCCACAAGGAAATGCATTTAATCCTCCTTTAAACGTATACAGCAGGGCTGACTGATAACATAGTGTATATTCACCCTCGGCATATGATCCTGCACGAAAAACAAGTCGCAAAAGAAAAATCTTTACACACGCCATGCATTCGAACTTGGCAAGCAACCATTTGACCTGTCAGACGGAGCCCTCGCACCATTTGGCCAATCAGATGAAGCCCCAGCTACCAACCCTCAGATTAATCGTGTCAAATTGGTGGCAGTTACAATGAACTAGGAAGGAGAGAATTGCGAGGGTAGTGTGGTGGACGAAGACCTCAAGGTGAAAATGAACACCTCTTCTGCTATTTGGAATTATTTTGGATCCAGAAGCCCCGACGCATCAACACAGGTACTGTGTAAAACATGGCGAGCAGTTGATGCTACCTCAAGAAGAATCCAAAACCAACCGTCACCACCACATGCAATAGAACCATAGTCATTTTCTTCCAGTGTTATCCTGTTTTCCCAGTGACACCGTATGAAAAAACACCCAAGCATCACAGAGAAATAACATATATCATCATAACTCATTGGTCAAGGACATGATGCCCATAAAACATAGTGACCAAAGATGGCTTTGTGAGTCTGATAAACAAATTGGGATGACGACGCCAAATTCCATCACAGAATTGTATTTCCCAAGTTGCCAGTACCCCTGATCTTTGGTCCAATCCATCGACAGAGCCTCACTGTACACTTTCAGGATCAAGACTTTGAGCTGAAAATGTCATGTCTACAGACAGCCAACTTCCTGAAGAACACACAGGAGGAATCATAGGGGTGGACTGCATGATGCATTAGCCAGCTAGCATTTGCAGGAGGAGCAGCTAGTGTGCGTCCCCACTGACAACGTTTCAAACATCGAGAAGGCCACCAAACTCAACCACACACTTCATGGTTTTGCCCACAGGCTGCATCTTTCCATGGGTAAGTGGGAATTCATACATTGGCTCTAGGTAGCCCTATTCTAATCTATTTGCAGTCTTATTTTGTAACCCAAACAGACCGGATTATTCATTGCGCCTGTTTTATTACTGAAGTTTTTGTAGTCAACTGCATTGTATAGCCAAAGATTCAACTGCCAAAGATTGGATTTTACCCAAGCCTGACCCAGGCCCAAGAAAGGGGTAGTGATGGCATTAAGGAAACTGTCTATTTATTATTGCTTTGAATAAAACATGCCAAACGCACAGGTAACAATTTTAATTATAATTGTAATTTTGCATTGAGGACCGGCACATTGGACACATTTGCATTCAGGGCTTTCTGCAAGAAACCACTTGGAGGGAAAGATTGCCCCATTTGCTCTGTGTCTCTTGGTATGTAACCTATTGAATTTGAGATCATCCCTACACGTTTAATTAATACTAAATGTCATAAAATGGTAGTCTGTCTAACAGTCCTTGAATCATTACTTTGTAATAATTGTAGTTATTAAGTTGTCTCCAAGTCCTTTGTAATTATTACTTTACTCTTTAAAGCAAAAAGACATAGGAACTGTATAGAAAATATATGCAAACTAACTTCAATATTTGTTTATTTATCCCTTTACCCTGCGTTCACACCAAAAGATGCAAAAAGTTGACGCGCATCGTGATCCCATTCAAAGTGAATGTAGAGACACGTTGCTGCTTTGCTACCGCAGCATTTGCTGCCGAGAAAACGGGCAGCAAAACTTGATTTGCGGCGCGTCAAAATCTGATTTGCGGCGCGGCATGCCCGTGCCCGCTGCCGGGCACGGGCGAAGGGCGCGTTCACGTATTTTGCGGCGCGTCAAATGCTGCTCGAGTTGAAATATTTCAACTTTTGACGCGCCGCAAAACCTTTGACGCGCCGCAGAACTTGATTTGACGCGCCGCAAAACTCAGGCGTCAACGCGTTCGGGCAGCAAATGCATCTTTTGGTGTGAACGCAGGGTCATAGCTTCATCTCAATATGAACAATGTTATCGCATGTTCTCCTTGTATCTTGCAGCCCTAATATAAGATACTTAAAAGCTGCTTTATGCAAGATTTGAAAGTTGTGACGAGAGGGGCAAGATTCAGAAAATGACCACCCAAAAACGCTCCCTCTCTCCTACCAGTGCCATACTTCCATGAGTACACTTAAACGAAGTACACTACCCGCACTCACTAAGCGCGCTAATTTCAGATGTCAGTTTTGTTCCAAATCAAATACTCTGTGGTGCACTAACCGGAAATTACGATCACGACTGCTGCCGCGGCTCCTCCCCCGCAATGAACATCCCGCTTTGAGCGGTGAACTCTTTACATCTAGCAGCTATAAAAAGCTATAAAAACTTTAAAAACTACACAATGACTTAATGTAGGCTATGTGGAAAATGCGCCGACGTTGGCTCAGCCTGGCACCGCCCTCTTCGGCTACGTAGCTAAGATGGCTGCCGTTGAGTACGAAAAGTGTACAACGCCACACAATTCACGATTTGACCGTTTTGAGTACAACATCTGGGTCCTTCCAGTACACTTATTTTCGCCCAATCTGAAACGGAACGCCCCACGTCCCAAACTTAGGCCAGTAAGTACGGATAGTATGGATATTGGAACACGGCACAGGAGCTATGACAATGCTGCATGAAGGAACGTGATTGACAGGCAAGCTGGATTCCCCGAAACGGATGCCCCGTTTGGTCAGAAATTAAATGAGTGGGATGTTGAAACTCAGGACTCATACAGATGCAGGCACACAGTCACCCAGAACCGATATTCAGAGTATTGCACTCATAGCTGACCGATGGCTCCAAAACCTTCAGCACTTAAGTAACCAGGGAACGGTGCAGTTCAATCCAAGAGTGAGGAAGTACGCTACCTTTTCCAATGACAAGGCCACACTTGTCAGCAGGGATGGTGTAGGTAACTTCCTGAAGTGGTCCTGGTGAACCCACAGTCCAGTCACTACGACCTCTGACCCTGCTGGTACGCATGGCAGATCCAAAGCCATCACGCTCCTGAAGATCCAAAGCATACGCCATTAAATGTTGGCCAATAGAAAAGAGACAACGAGAAAGATCTAGGGAATGTAACTAACTGACATAGTGTGAGGATTACCTGTGCAGTCTGAATGAGGTCATTGATGAGGTGAACTGCATGCTGACAGCGGTCGGGCTGACCCATCACCATGGCGACCCGCTCCGGGCTGATACCATCATCTTAATCACAGAAGGTTGGGGTGAGTGTTGGAAGAAGGCTGCTGGTTCCAGCACAGCCTCCCCTAACCAGGTGCATACATTTTTGACCACTAGGTGCTATATTAGAGCGGATGGCGACCTGTACCTAGGTACCACTGGTTATTCGCTGGAGATTTAGGGCTAGGCTTATAGTATTACCAGTTCACTGTGGTTTTAATGAAAGCATTTTCTAGCTTTACCTATTAAATAAATCCTGAATCACTCAAAACTACGTGAAGAGATCATGATGGAGATCCAGACATGCGGTGTAGGTCTTTGGTTTGTGGGGGCAAACGTGAACAGACCTGCTTTGAACTGGATTCTGACTCCGGCATCATTCTGGATCTTCTTAATCATCTCTCCGTTCCTGCCGATGACAATACCAACAGCAAACCTGGGCACTGCCACCTGGGGGGGATCAAACGCATGGAGCTATGAATGGAGGGGGAAGTTAGAGCTGTGTTCATACATGCACGAGTTTGAGTCTCATTGGCTGTGTTTGAGTCTCAATGGCTATGTTTGAGTCTCAATGGCTATGTTTGAGTCTCAATGGCTATGTTTGAGTCTCAATGGCTATGTTTGAGTCTCAATGGCTATGTTTGAGTCTCAATGGCTATGTTTGATTCTCAATGCTATGTTTGATTCTCAATGCCTGTGTTTGAGTCTCAATGGCTATGTTTGAGTCTCATGGCTATGTTTGAGTCTCAATGGCTATGTTTGAGTCTCAATGGCTATGTTTGAGTCTCAATGGCTATGTTTGAGTCTCAATGGCTATGTTTGAGTCTCAATGCTATGTTTGAGTCTCAATGCTATGTTTGAGTCTCAATGCCATGTTTGATTGAGTTTACTTGGTCCCTCATTCCCTATATGGTACAGAATTAAGGAAATTAGTAATAGTACAGTGTTGTTTTCGTCAGGCAAGACGAAAACGAAAATGACGTCGTCAGACCCCTTTTTTCCATGACGAAAATTAGACTAAGACGAACGTCACCAAAGCCATATAAAGACTAAAATGTGACGAAAAATGTAGACATTTGTCAGACGAGAACTAGACGAGACTAAATTGTTAGTGAGTGGACGAACAAAGTTTCAAAACATGCTTTTTTCCCGCCAACTATAATATGCGTGCAATGTCAATCAAGAGCTCAGACATCAGAAATGGAGCCAGCTGCTTGTCCTAACAGTCACGCCCCCATCACACACTAAAAGCCTCGCTCGCGCGCAGCTGCGGCTGCACGCACACGGCACACACACACTCATAGGGTGTGTTCGAAACCGCGTACTTGCTTACTGCTTACTACCTACTAAATATTTGGCTTACTTCTCGAATCCTTAAATAATGATTGAGTAATCCATTTGAGTAATCGACGTTCAGAAGACCGTCCTTACTTAACCACCTCAGATGACGTGTCAATAACCTACCGGCCGGGCGCCGTTAATAAATATTATAAATAAATATATAAACGTCACATTTAACGTCACAGTACATCTTCAACCTAAGGATTTGCGGTGATTTGTTAAAAACAATTATTAAACAATTATTAAAAGCACTGCTGCTGCGGCTCCCCGTTTAGCGCCATTGCTTCCACTGTTCTTTTGAATAGACGCAGTGCATTCTGGGGCAGTTGAGTACGTCTAGTAAGCTGGCGATGCTTACTCAAAATCTTTCCGGAAGTAGAAGACATTCGGTAGTAAGCAAGTACGCGGTTTCGAACACACCCATACACTACAGAGAGAGGCTGGTGGACGAGGCACACACACACTCATACACTACAGAGGCTGGTGGACGAGGCACACACACACACACACACACACACACACACACACACACACACACACACACACACACACACACACACACACACACACACACACACACACACACACACACACACACACACACACACACACACACACACACACACCATGGCAGCAGCAGCGGTGCTAGCAGCGGACTAAAACTAGACTAAAACCTTTGGAGTTTTCGTCAGACTAAAACTAGACTAAAACTTTCAAAGATAGAAATGACTAAAATGGGACTAAAACTAAGAAGCATTTCGTCAAAAAGACTAAGACTAAAACTAAATCTAAAATGCCTGCCAAAAACAACACTGTAATAGTATGCTAATGATGTGCTGTAAATCTACCACTGTAACGTATTGGTAGTATAAGGAAACCAACACCTGATACCCTGTAGCAGCTCATTTAAAGAGCCCGTACGCGTCAGACCATCTCTATTGGAAAACCATTTCTTCAAGGAAAACCGCTATGCATCATGGGATATATAGCAGAAATACATGCGCATCGGATGCACATACATTTACTGTGCATTATGGATATATAAGGTATTGCACTATACAGGGAACCATATTTCTACTCTACCACCCAACACAACGTGACACCCTAAACAGTGCACTACAATATGAGGCACAAGTGGTCCAATCCAAACATGGCGTGCCGCCTTACGTCCAGAGTGGCGCCTCCCAGGCGAGCAGTGAAGTCATTGCGTCCAGACCTGAAATCCCCCTGGTCCTTATCGCGGATCACCTCCAGGACCAGCTCCCGGGCTGCCTGTAGGACGAGCATAGGAGGAGGGTAAACCAATCAGTTCAGAATGCACTATGATTTGATGTTATCCATCCCAGATGAACCACAACCCGCCAGTACTGCTTTGAGTCCAAAAGGAGAGGGCCGAGCGATTGCTCTATTCAAAGTTCTGATTAATAGACTAAATATAGTCAGAGTTTGGTTATGAAAATCTGCACAGTCCCGAAGAGGGGGTA
Source organism: Gadus morhua (assembly GCF_902167405.1). Taxonomy (NCBI): domain Eukaryota; kingdom Metazoa; phylum Chordata; class Actinopteri; order Gadiformes; family Gadidae; genus Gadus; species Gadus morhua. The sequence goes on from NC_044053.1 coordinate 22,402,966, forward strand.
CTAAGCGCGTACATGGTTTCATCTGGACAATGTGGTGATGTCAAGTCATTGGCTGAGGATATATACATTGTTTGTGCTATAAGGCCAACCATTAGCCGGGGCACTTGTTTTAGCAACATTTTGAATACGTGAGAAGTGGGTCTCGTGTGGCATCAACACGTTCAGCTCATCCAGCTCACAAACCAAACCAACGGGTCCTCGCTCTCTGTGTCCCAGTACCACTTGGACACAAAGAGCAGACTTCCTGTCGAACCCAGATGTTTTGGTTACGTTTTGGTGACGGGCCAACAGGTTAGACTGATGAAGCATGCCGTGGCCTTGAAGATACACCTGGGGGTCCCTTGGCAGTGTCAACTTATTGCATACCTGAACTTTGTAGGGGTCCCCAGAGATGCGCAGGGGTTTGTCAGCACCGGTGGGCATGGGTCCGTCCTGTATCATCATCATCTTCACCCCTGCCCGCTCCTGTAACACACACACAAAATAGAAACTACTCATGAGCGCCTTCGCACTCCGGTTTACACACACGCCCGCAGAGTAACCAGTAACCCCGTCTTACCTGGAGCTGTTTGATGGTGTCTCCGCCCCGGCCAATCACCAGGCCCACCTTACTGGCTGGAATGAGCATCTCCTGCACAGAGCCCCCACCCTCGCCGTCGCCGTGGAAACCCGGCCCGTTCCGACAGCGGTCCACAATCTGAGCAAGCATTCTCTTGGCTTGCCTGAAACCCCACACACAATAAGAAGCTATTGATGGCGGCTAGGGTCATAGCGAGGGCCCACGTTCACCTCAACGCTCTACCAGCGGAAACTTGTTTCTGCTTCAGAACAGGATGTGACTCACTCAATGCTCTCTGGAGTCCCCGTCAAAGAGCACGGCCGCTCCATCAGGCCTCCACTGTCTGCAACAAACAACCGCACCCACACACACACACACACATTAGACTACCAGGTAACTCAACCAAAACATGGAGGGTAAAAGGTGCTCGAGTGAGAAGACAGAAGGGACAGATCACCTATTGTTAGAAAAGCCTCACCAGCAGCTATCTGGATCTTACACCCCGACTCCAGCTGGATCCTGGTGATCTGCTCGCCCCCGCGGCCGATGACTGGGGGACGGGAAGGTCAGGGGAGCACTTGCAATTTAGTGCTGGGACTTTAACTGGCATGACAGTAAGGGGTCAAAAGTTCAGAGGTCATACTTACTGAAACCGACCATCCTGTCAGGAACCCTGTAGTCTTCCGTTATGACCCTGTAACGACAGAGAGGGGTCAGGAGAAACGCAGGACAACGCAGACGGCACACCTGTCAATAAGTGATTAAGGTGACATGTCTGCAGCGGCTGGATCCATACCACTCATCTACCGGTACACGCTACCACCACACACACACACACACACACACACACAGCAGGGCTGGCCCGACTGCATCATTTCAAGCTTGGGATAATCGTGAGGTTTTCCGAGCGAATAGGAATTCATAGTGCACCTCTTTTCCTGCCTGAAGCCAAAACACTTCTTTTTTTTTTATCAGCTGATTGACTCTCCTTTTAATTTCTAAAGAGGGAATTTGAATTACGAAAAAAGCAAAACTATAATATTTGGCTTCCAGAGTATGAGAGTACGACTACTTCCATTCTAAAAAAAGAAAAAAATTCTGTAATTTCAACAAGGTGCAAGGTTTTGATGCAAATTGACAATCGCCATTCACCCAAAGAGAAATCAGGCAGGCGCCACTGTGGGTGCGGATCGCCATGAAAGGAAAAGACATCGCAACCAGTTCTGTCCATGTTTATTAAATCACCGACCCGTTATTAGTAGGATTAGCTTTTTGGCAACTTTGAGCCTTGTTCAAACATTAAAACGGGATCTTTATGTGTTCATTAACAAAGCACTTCTTAAAACATTAGCCACCCTGCTTGTGCCAACCTCTTATTTCTATGGCTGGAACTGACTAGTAGGAGCGCCACAATGGAAAACTAGATCCTCGGGAGATCGGAGCCTTTAATAGTATTATTATTACTACAACAAGTTCGGTCAAAGTATGTCTGTCGGTCATGCTTATTCTCACACTCGACAGTAGGGGTGCAACGGATCACAAAGCTCACGGTTCGGATCACGGTTTTTGAGTCACGGGTCGGATCATTTTCGGATCAACAACAACAATAAAGATAACAAGACAAATGTGACTTTAAATAAAATCTTTTAACTGTAAAAACAAAATAAAGTGAAAAATTAGGTAATAATCCTGCTTCCTTTAAGCATGGTCAATATTTTAAAAAAATGCAATTTGAGGCATTATTCCTTCTTCTTTTTAACATGGATAGGATAGTAAATAATCCCTAACCCTGGATTTACAATTCAGGATGTCTGCATTGCCTGGGGAGAGTTTAGAGTCTACACTCTCCCAAGGCAATGCAGACATCCTTATCTTCTTTTTTTTAGTTTGGTAGCGAAATACAGTTTCTGTGGTGTTTTATTTGGCATTTTGTAAATCCATTGATTTCGGTTGGGAGACTCATGCTCATGCTCACGCGAAAAGACTACAACCAAACCTAAAGACGTCCGGTTCCGGTTTACGTTTCAATGGGATTTACGGAACGCCAAATAAAACACAACAGAAACTGTATTTCGCTACGATACTTGATGATGTTGTTAATACCGGAATTGTCCTCTAAACATGCGCTGGTCACGTCAACGCACAACTTTCTTTTTTAATCAGCCGATCCGCGGATCACTTCCGTCCCGAACCGTGATGGTTGATCCGTACGGATCACGGGAAACCCGTGAACCGTTGCACCACTACTCGACAGGCGTTATTAAAGTGCTACCAAAGTATTGGTAGCATGAATAATACTCCAATGTCGAAATACAAACCAAATCAATACCTCAACTCATTTTATTTTAGCCTGGGGATATTCTGACAAATTTAACCTTATCTTCTACCTGCAGATCACAAATATGCATCGGGATTAAATACATTTGTTTTCATAAAAACATTTAAATCCTTCGAATGCCTCCCCGGCAAGAATAACCTAAATAGTTTCACATTGTATGCATGCGTGTGTTCGACCAAAATCAAGTTAGGATTGAGAAGCTGATCTTACCTTTGATGCCCCATCGCTTGAAGCTGGTTACCTACTGTGAGACAGACAGATCGCAAAGTTACAAAAAAATGTAATAAAAAAAACGTAGGTTATCATTTGGTTAGAGCTAGCTGTGTTAGCATTACCCAGCTAAATTAAAGATTATAACTGGTTATACCCCACTGAACGACAGGCTTCAGCTAAAAAATACCTAAAGTATAGGTTGTAGTTGGTAATGCCTTACTAAACTACAGGCCTAACTACAAGTAATAACCAGCTGAACTACTGACTGCAGCTAGTAATACAGTAATAAACAGGCTAATGCTTATAATGGCCCAGTAAACTACAGGCTGCAGCTAGTAATACAGTAATAAACAGGCTAATGCTTAGAATAGCCCAGTAAACTACAGGCTGCAGCTAGTAATACCTTGCTAAACACCAGGCTAATGCTAATAATAGCCCAGTAAACTACAGGCTGCAGTTGGTTTTACCCCGCTGAACTACAGACTGTAGTCAGTAATACCCACTTGACTAGAGGCTGTAGCAAATAATATCAGGGTAACTAAAGGCTGTAGCTAGTGATACCCAGTTAATCACAGCATATAGCTAGTAATACCCACTTAACTATAAGGTGGTTGCTAGTAATACCCCGTTCAACTGCAGGCTGTAGCAAGTAATACCCCATAGCAGCGCTGCAATTACCCAGTTAGCAGCACTTCCGGCCTCTAGTGCCAGCTACATGCTGCATACAAGTACACATGTCTATTGTAGTGAACTTCATTAGTACAGTTGCATGATATTTTATTAAGTACTGCGTACAGTGAAAACAAATTGTCATGTTGCTAGCGTACATGCACCATTGTATTCTAGATACTTTCAGGCATTGGAACAGCTTTCTGATGAATGACTACTTGGAATAACCTGCTGCTCTAGTGTGAGTCACTACCGTGACTCGTCGAGCTGTAGCAATGCTGCCTTTTTGGCCAGTGTGAACATATACCTTGAGCAGCTTTGCTACGGCAGCACGTCAGAGATTCCGAGACACTCATTTGTTGGTCCTCTGAACTGTGGTAATGTTCTAGCTCACGTAGGATTTTGACTTTGATCACAGCGGTTCATTCTTACATGGGGAAAGATTGCTAATGCCATGCCAACATTATTAAAATGTATTTGACAATTGAGGTTGATGGAGCCCCGGAACTTTGGGAGTAGCAACTTGGAAACAAAAAGGAGGGATTTCCTAATGTCAATATGCGTGATTGCCATCAGCTACAATTTGATAGGGTATATGATGGTCATCCAAACAAAAACATAGAAAAATAGCCGCACACAGGAAAGTATGAATAAATACATAAAATAACTTGCATTTACATTTTTGTACCTGTTGGATACTGGTGGACTGCATGGATTGCTCTGACCTTCACATACAGTCCCCTACTAAAGCAGCAGTCAGCTCCTAATTTCTAAATACCGTCACATTCATCTGGTTGGGCATCAACATTCCATCGCTACATGCTCAGAAAAGCCAACACATTCGCAGTGATAGGTGCTGCGTATTTAACAAAACCCATTTTCATGTAATTGCATCCAATTTTGATTTCAAAGCACGCCTTTTTTTTCTCACCCATGGGACCACGTGTAAAATACATAATGACCCGTTATGTATAGACACCAGACCTACCTCCATCTTCTCCAGGTCGTTTCTGTCCTGGGTAGTAGAGAGAAGCTTCCACACTCGCAGAGGAGCTGTTGAGATGGGACATGGGTTCGCTGCCCATCTTGACCACAGCCATCTGACACACATGCAAAGGAAGGGACAGACATGAAGAGCAGCGGGTTATTAGCGTTATAACAAAACCAAGTAGTAGGAAACCAGTGGATTGACGGCTGCTCATTCTAAGCTAGTACTATGTTTGAAAAGGGCAACCTGTGAGTTCAAGTTAGCTCCACGCAACACTTGTCGAACTCCTGTCCTTGCTTTAGCAAACAGACGGACCCTGCGCCCTCCCTAGAGTAGCTTACAGTCTAGAGCAAACACACCAATAGCCTTTTAGCACTTCCTCTACTCTTGCTGCTGTTGAAAAGGGACTTCTGGCTTGTTGAGAGACCACTGGTTAAAGGGATGAGCTGCAGCCATGGACTGGCAATCTGCACAATTTACAACTAATCCATCTCAGCTCTAGTAACCTATGGTCGAGGATCAGAGCAGTTTAATGATGTGCTTTGCGTTATGACGCAATAAGTCACATTTCAACTAGCTCATAGCTTAAAATTACCTGGACATATGTTTGTCAATACTGATCGATAGGGATGACTACAATGTAACCAATACAAATCACATCCTATAACTGATATATTCTACAAACATTGCCGGCCAACCCGTATCTCTTGTTTAAAAGAATATAACTATTTATACGGCCAAAACCCCTCCCACTCACACCCAGCCGTGCTACGTTAGTTCATGTCTCGCAGTTGAAAAGCCAGTTTGAGTGGCAGAGAACTCATTTATTGAGTTTTTATTCATCCTGAAAGTCTCCCCCCTACCAACGGGGAGGCCTCATTCTTCTTATACATTACAACTTTAACAGCTTCATCCAAGCAGACGTTTAGACGCATTATGGCAACCCAAAGAGTAGTATCACGCAATCCCAGCGTCACTGCTCCTATTGAATCAAATTGAACAAAATAAAAAAGGGAACTATAGGTCTGCAATAATTTCTTAAGCATGTTAAGTGATGCAAGTGTTTACCCCAACCCAATTTCCCCAGCGCTACAAGAGCGGCCCTACCTCAGCATACAATTAGATGAATGGAAAGAAACAGCCCCGTTCCCTGAGCTGAGCAACATTCCTCAGGTTATACCACAACCTCACAGGTCACTTTGAGGCAGATGTCAGAGAAGAACTGTGTTTAGAATATCTTCCTATGTGTCACTTTCAGGATATTTTAAAGGTACATATCATTATTGCTTTGCATTCAATTCGTACCACCCAGTTTTATATAGCACAGGGAGAGCGCAAGTTATCAACCTATCGAGAGCCAATAGGCACCCTCAAATATCCAAATGCAGTGTCAGGAAGTCGATTGCGCCCGAAACTTGCATCTCATGTGCGTATTCAACGACTCCACAACTGACTTAAACTAGAAAACCATTTCAAATAGGTAACCGTGGCCGAAACGGTTCCCAAGATTCCCCCTCTACGCCCAATTAAACAAATGTGTGTAAAAATGGGTAACGCTTTAGTTACCAACCCCTGTGTAGCTCAGATAGTACAGCAAGGCACAGGCACTGTCAACGTTAGGGTTGCCACTTTTCATAGCAAGACAGCAAGAACCTGCAACATCCTAAAGAGTCTTTATCAAACCTCTAATTTAATCTAGATCATTTTGCTAATAGTGGCATCTTAAATTCAACTTAATCACTGTCAAATTAAATCTATGGAGGTGTTCTTGTTATACATTATACTGATTACCAAGACATTCAGGGTGCACCGTTAAGATCACGTCCATTCACATGTTCTGAATAACCACTCCTTTACCAACTAATGCTTATTGCCGGCTCTCCAACATGAAATCCCAGAGGGAAAAAACGTGTTTTCCTGCTTTGCTAGTATGGCCTCAGAGGTACCACACCAGAGATCTGGTAGGTGTACCTACATAGAAAATAACCGAGTTACATGGTTCGAATCCACTTTGGAGCAAGATTATGTGGGCCTATAGGACCCCGGCACACCCCCACAGAGCATATATGGGGCTTGTGAGTGTGTTGCATAACGCCAGCCTAGTTTCTAACTAACTGAGTAAACACCGAACCTAAAGGGGGAGGGGGGGGGGGAGAGTCCACATTCCTGGTTAAAATATCCGAATACAAAACGGGTGGCTGTCAAAAACCACACATAATAAACAGCATTTTGCCCACTTGTTAAGCAGAGTTATTTGAGCACTCGGGTGGTGGGGTCGAGAACCTAACTTTTCCTTCTGGTTAGCAGCCCAACAGGTCGTGTCTGAGTGACACGTGTGGCCAAACTTCGTGTCTCTTCGCTCCACCGACACGAATTAACTCGAGTTCGGTGTGCGTGACAGCGCTCCGAACTCCACGCAAAGTAGGGAGCCGACGACGTCGCCCGAACGAATTGTGTAAAACTAGCAACAAGTGCGCGTAGGCACTAAGTCGAAACTGGTTTCTAAGCTAGTTAGCATGCTACTGTGTGTCTGTTCGTGAGTGGATAGCCACCAGGGTTCAAGAACTAACAGCAACCACGGGAGAATCCGAATAAAAGTGGTTTGAGCTCGTCTAAACGGCCGTGTTCTGTGTCGATCGGGTGCGTGGTGATTCCCGCGAGAGTTGTTACCTGCCGGGCCCTCTGTAAAGCATCGGCCAAGCCGTCTGACTTCAGCCCCGGCTGGCTCATCGAGGCCTGTCCCTGCACCAGCTCCGCCATCATAGTGCCAGTAGCTAGCTGGTTAGCTGGATTAGCTGACTGCTAGCTCTACTGTAGTTGGCTGCTGCTCAGCTGTTGGCGACTCGCTGCTCTGTTTCCGCTTCCGCGTTCAATCACGTGTTGCTGTACTAGCTACAGCTCCACGTGTGGACAGCGGTGAGCAGCGAGGGCAGAGGACGAGCCACCACGACTCGCTTTGGAGCCCTTAAACGCCTGGGTATTTTGCTAGAATATACTCTAGTTGTGGGTTGTATTAATCAGAAACGTGGAAATGTTAGGTGTTATGTTAGGTTGGGGCTCTCGGATTAACCGACTCATTTTAAGTAATAAGTGACAGTGTCATTTGGCTGTCAATAAAATTAAAGCTTAGAGGATCTGGGACCATGTGTCATTACTTAGCCCATTTGTCTGTCTGTGTTCTACTCATATTATAAAAATAATGGATTGCCCGACTCTGTAGGACAAATGGATTGAAAGCTGTCCCCGCCGATAACCCATCAACCTGTGATCAGTGTCTGACCCCATGGTGACAAGATTATCAGTGGTCCCCCCCACAAACACACACACACACACACACACACACGTTCAAACATTCTGAGGTTTCACCTGATACAAATAAAACGTAACATGGAAACGGAACATTGGGCAAGATTTCATGATTATATTTTGTTGCGGGTGATTTATTAAAAAAGTGCAGAGAATCTAAAATGTTGACCTGCTGGCCCAGTGGCTAACTATGGCATTTCACCAAGAGGCCAGAAAGCGTTGGACCATTAAAAAGACCCAAATAACCTCAATGAAAATGAATTGGTTCAATGATTATGGTTTCAGCCACATAATGTTCTGTGACATCCCGGTGCCCCTGACATTTCTTGTTCAAACTATGGATGGAAAATTTGTACATTATTTTCATTCAGTAGAATAACTCTTTTGAAATCAATTCTCTTTTCAATTCTCTGAAGTGAATCCACTTCCAGAGCAAATAGTGCTTATAGTCTAATATGGTCCTGAAAAATCCTATCCTATATCTTTATTAATGTGTGTTACTGCCAGGGCCCAGTTATGATAGTTCTGTTGAGCAGGAACAGAACTGTCATATCCTATCACTACCTCTACCCCCCCCCCCCCCCCCCCCCCTCTCTCTCTCTCTCTCTCTCTCTCTCTCTCTCTCTCTCTCTCTCTCTCTCTCTCTCTCTCTTAATCTTTGTCTCTTCAAATGCAGCTCTTTCAGTTCACGGACCATTTGACTCCAATGCCCCCCCTCCCCCCCAAACACCCTCTCTATCGGTCTTGTCTGACTCAAAGGCGGGGCCCTCAGGTCCCTGGGCCCCCCTGCTGTCAACTGGCAATAACATGAATTGATACATCCCCCCCCCAGGCAATTTATCCTCGGAACTGTCTCAAGTATTTAAAGAAGTGTGAGTGGTAGATCAGAGGAGAGGAGAGTGGAGGGATGGAGAGAGAAAGGGACTGAGAGGAGAGAGGGAGATAAGGACAGAGAGAGTGGAGGAAAGAGAGAGAAAGAGACTGAAAGGGAAGAGGGAGACTGAGTGCTCAGGGTAAGGCATGGCTTTCGGCCTGGGCTCAGGGCCGGTGGCTTGCTTTTAGGGCCCTCGTTATAGACCTGGAGGGCACGGTTACCACGGTTATGCATGTCACCCATCACATGGGAACTGACTTCAGGAAACTTAGACCTGTTTGGCACCATAGCAACCCAGAGCACAAACGTTAACGCCATAGCAACTCCTGGTAACAACATGAGTGCCATTGGTATAGTTTCTCACTGAATCAAAAGTTTATTGTAACCGCGCAACTAGATAATGTTAGCATTGAAGCAGGTCAAAGCTGTAAGCATAACAATATTACTAAAGGTACGGTTCAATTCAAACATGGTTATATCCTGCCATGGGTCTGTGTTTTTGCCTCCTGCAGCTCTGACTTCGGTGTTTTCGGTTTTGCTCAGTTTGTATCCTATCTGTCTCTCTGCTCCCTGTCTCTCTCTCTCTCTCTCTGTCACGCTCTCTCTCTCTCTCTCTCTCTCTCTCTCTCTCTCGCTCTCTCTCTACTAAATCCCTGGATCTCTCTTTCCGTATTTATTCTGTCTCTTCTCTCTGTTATCATCGGCTCAAGATTGATTATTTAAACTTTGAGGAAAGTACATTACAAATCTGAGGGTGTGGGCTGAATAATGCTAAATATTTGGAAATACCTTTCATATTTGAGGCATCTCAAAGCATTTTTATAAGCTTATTGCAGTTTGCCATTTAAACCCGTTGATTATTCCAGTGAACATCACTATTCTATAGTTCAACCTCTCTTTTCCTGGCATTCCCCTGCTATTCACATGCCGAGCAACTTATGGAGTCGCTGTCCAACCCAGTTTAAGACCGATTCGTAGTCCGGGCTTACCATGCTAGGAACGGGCTCTGCTCGGGTTAATTGTGACTGAAATAATTCAGGAGGCAAAATAGTGCTGTGGACGCCTGCCTCGTAGGCTCGGTATGAGACTTTCACATCGATATTCTTTTTGTTATGAATATGTAATGCAGCTTCCTGTATACATTTAATATTTG
>NC_044053.1:22420565-22428065 GCF_902167405.1 Gadus morhua
CACACCGTGTGAAGTTACTTTTTCGTTTTGGCAAGTAGCCGTGTAATAAGCGGGATAATGTATAGAACGTTGTCATTATCGAAATTAAGCCCCTTCAAGGCGAAGCAAGACACCTCCGCTTCGCGTCGATGTCCGGTTCGCCCAGTCGGGGCTTATTTTCCCGATAATGACCCGCTTTCTATATATTATCCCTTGCATACTTAAGAACTAATCGGCAAAGGCGAAGTGGCTAGTGAGGAATAGCCCAATAGCCCCAAGACCAAAGGTCGAGGGAGCTATTCCCCACTTTTCACGGAGCCTGAGGTGAATAATTGTTCTAGTATATACTACACATGAACACTCCGAAAATAAACAAACTAACACTTTTTGCCGGGATTCATTTGTTTTTATTAGCAAACAATATCCCGAGTTTGAGATCTCAATCATGAGATATTGCCCAATATCCCGAGATAGCGAACCAATCAAATTGCGCCATCTTAGGAGGTTCAAGTGTAGCATAAACTAAATACATATATACATACATGCATGCATACATAAGTATGCGTAAGTAAGTACATACGTAAGAATCAATCAAGAATAAAAATAACACATACATATCAATAGATATATATATGCATGCAAATAAACATCCAGCATGACCTCACTGTAAGCTCTGATATTTCACACCTAACCCCCTCCTTCACACACACACACACACACACACACACCCCAGTGCCCCCCCCCCCTCTCTGGTGCTCCTCTCAGCGGTGTGTTAATTGCAGGGTAGGGGTGAGGCAGCGCTGGTGGGGCTGAGCAGGGCGTCCAGGACGGCTCTACCCTGTCATTTAGCTCCCTGCTCCGGGCTCACCACCGGCGGGGAAGCTGGAGATTTTCCCAGCATGCCGTGGGCCAGAGTGGACCAAGCTGCACCACAGTGGGCCCCTAATGGCTTTAGAAGAACACACACACACACACACACACACACACACACACACACACTGGTGCGTGCACACACACACACACAAACGCACGCACACACACACACACACGCGCACACACACTCACACACACATGCACACACAAACTCAAAGCACTGCAGTCTAAATGACAGCTGCCTTTTAGTCCTCCATCATGAGAGAAGTATGGATATAAGAATCAGTATGTGTGTGCGTAAGCGTGTGCGTGTGTGTGTGTGTGTAGCGTTTTTTTTGTGTGTGTCTGAGAGAGAGTTGGAGTGTATGTGAACCACAGGGGATAATTTTTGACTGCTTTTTAGCATAGTGTATGCGTGTGTCACAGAGATAGAGAGAGAGAGAGAGAGAGAGAGAGAGAGAGAGAGAGAGAGAGAGAGAGAGAGAGAGAGAGAGAGAGAGAGAGAGAGAGAGAGAGAGAGAGACAAAGAGGGAGAGTGACAGAGGAAAAAGAGAGAGAGGAAATGAAGAGAGGAAATAGAGAAGGAAGGAGAGGAAAGACATGCCCATTTACAGAGAGAAATACAAGGTTAGACGAAATGAGCATACATTTTTAGCTGGGTACACTAATAATATGGTTATTTTACGTTTTCATTTTTCCCAAATAAATCTGCATGGGCATTTAGTAAGACCTTCAGAAAAAGAAAGACGAGCTTCTCCTCCTTCAGGAGAAGGAGGAGAAGAGAAGAATGAGGACTACTAATGAGGAGCTAGCCATAGTAAGCACTACATCACCAACCACACAGAGGCTGTGTATCAATTGTGAGGAGGCTTCCTCAACCTTGATACCTTATTAGGAAGCTTCCTCAACACTGCCTAACCAGCTGGCATCACATGACTGTGTAAAATGGGAGGACTATTTAATGGGAGCGACACAAAGTCACTGTGTCAGCTGTTCACTGATTAACTGATTCACTTTCTTTTAAACAATTAAATAAATATGAGTAAAGATTCACAACAGCCGTGAAATGAACGTTAGGGTTAGGGTTTCCAACGATGCCTTTACATGTGTGCATATAAAAAGTTAAGCTGACAAGCTATGTTGGTGTTCATGCCGCACGGCCTCATGGGATATCTAACACAGACCAAAGGAACCATCGGAGGCTTCCTAGATTGGGGTCAAATATGGCAATTTATTTGGCATCTGTTAAGGCAATCGACCAAAGTGTTGTGCCGCATGTTATGAAAATGTTGTGCTAAATGACAACATGTAATGTAAATGTTGAGCTGAAGGACCACATGTTATGGCAATGTTGTGCTTAATGAACAAGTAATGTAAATGTTGTGCAAAATGAGCACATGTAATGTTGATGGAGAAGAGGAATAGCCGCACTTCACTTGAACAGCAGATACAAAGGATATGATTTACCTCTAAATGCAGGTTCTCGGTTAATGGAAAACTCAGATCCACACACCTTAGAGCAGAGCTGTGTGTGTGTGTGTGTGTGTGTGTGTGTGTGTGTGTGTGTGTGTGTGTGTGTGTGTGTGTGTGTGTGTGTGTGTGTGTGTGTGTGTGTGTGTGTGTGTGTGTGTGTGTGTGTGTGTGTGTGTGTGTGTGTATGTGTGTGTGTGTGTGTGTGTGTGTACGTGTGTGTGTGTGTGTGTGTGGGAGTGTGTGTGTGCGGGAGTGTGTGTGTGCGGGAGTGTTGGTGTTCCTGTGTGTGTGTGTGTGTGTGTGTGTGTGTGTGTGTGTGTGTGTGTGTGTGTGTGTGTGTGTGTGTGTGTGTTTGTTTGTGTGCGTGTGCTGCAGTGTGTTTGTGTGTATCTTTGTGGTTGTAAACTGATAGCTCCATCTAAAGATAGTGAGACAGGATAATGGTTGTGGAAATCACCGCAGACACAATCCTGTCAACCTGTCAACATTGCACACTCCTGAAGGGAGATAGAGGCAGACAGAGGGAGAGAGAGCTAGAGAGAGGTAGAGAGAGGAAGAGAGAGACAAACAGAGAGACAGTGAGAGAGAGATCAAGAGTTGTGAGAGAGAGGGAGAGAGAGAGATTGAGAGAGTGAGAGACTGAGAGAGAGTGATTTTGAAGGTGTTTATCCATCAACAGATCAGGTATCTCTCTAACCATTTTCCGCTTCTTCATAGACCTCCTCATCCAATGTTTCTATAGTCTCCTTCTCCTTCTTACCCTCTTCCCTCCTCTCCCTTCCCCTTCTCTCTCCTCCTTTCCATCCTCTCTCCCCCTCTTTCCTACTCCCTCCTCCTCTCTCACCCTCCTCCCTTCTCCCCCTTCTCTCTCCTCCTCTTCCTCATCTCTCCCCCTCTTTCCTCCTCTCTCCCCCTCTTTCCTCCTCTCTGCTCCTCTCCCTTCCTCTCCCTTCTTTCTCCTCCTCTCTGCTCCTCTCCCTCCCTCTCCCTTCCTCTCCCCCCTCTCCCTTCTTTCTCCTTCTCTCCATCCTCTCTCCCCCTCTCTCCTCCTCTCTCCTCCTCTCTCCACCTCTCTCACCCTCTCCCCCTCTCTCCCTTCTCTCCTCCTCTCTCCATCCTCTCTCCCCCTCTTTCCTCCTCTCCCCCTCTCTCCCCCTCTCTCCTCCTCTCCTCCTCTCCCCTCCTCTCCCTTCTCTCTCCTCCTCTCTCCTCCTCTCTCCCCCTCTCTCCCCCTCTCTCCTCCTCTCCCTCCTCCTCTCTCACAGTGACAGACTGACATTATGAAGGAAAGGGAGAGCTGTTAGACACTCAGTGGGTAGAAACTACTTCCTAATTATAGGGAGAACACACACACACAAGCGCGCAAGCCAATGCACACACGTAGGCACGCACACACACGCGTGCAAACACATGCATGCATGCGCACACACACACACAAAGACACACACATGCATGCGCACAAACACGCACACACATTCACACACACGCACATGCGCACGCAGACACACACATGCATTCACAGACACACGCACACACACGCAAACACACGTATGCAAGCATGAACTTAGCACGCACACACACGCACGTAGCACACACACACTCACACAGGGAGGTAGCAGGATGCAGTGGTGGGTCTCCGGGTTCTGAATAGAAAGGTGGATGATAGAGGCATGATGATTGATGAGGGAATGAAAAGAAACAACATTAAGATGGCTTAGAACGGGATCCTGGTTCCAGGCTAGTAGACAGGACTCAATCGTGTGTGTGTGTGTGTGTGTGTGTGTGAGTGTGGGGGTTTGTGTGAGTAAATGTTAGTGTGTGTTTCTTCATCTTCGGAAATAATATTAAGAAGAACAATATGTAGAAGTGAACGGTGAAACCTAAGTGACAGTTGAAGAGTGGGGTGACAGATTTCATAGCTGAGCGTTATCTAAAAGATTTGGGTGAAGGATGGTTGACAGCGAATCTTCACTGTCGTCCACATAAGTCAAAAAGACCCAAAATTATTTGAAAATAGGTTCTAGTTTTAAAAATCCTGAAGTTATCATTTAACTCTGAACCCTGGGAGTGCTACTCAATCATACACACACACACACACACACACGCACACACACACACACACACACACACACACACACACACACACACACACACACACACACACACACACACACACACATGCACACACTTATAGTTGGTAGTACGGGAAGGGGCTAAAGATAAACAGAGATAACAGGAGATAAACAGAAAGAAATCGAATGAAAACTGAATGAAGGTGTATCCAGGTAACTTATTATGATCTTATAACTATTAGAACCATTAAGACCCACTGAGGGCTCCCAAAGTGACTCTGAAGGACAGCCTGTCTCTCTACCCACATTACCACTAAGTGCAGGTTTGTTTGTGTGTGTATGTCTTTGTATTTGTGTGTGCATGCATAAGTGTGTATATGTGTGTGTGTGTGTGTGTGTGTGTGTGTGTGTGTGTGTGTGTGTGTGTGTGTGTGTGTGTGTGTTTGTGTGTGTGTGTGTGTGTGTGTGTGTGTGTGTGTGTGTGTGTGTGTGTGTGTTTGTGTGTGTGTGTGTGTGTGTGTGTGTGTGTGTGTGTGTGTGTGTGTGTGTGTGTGTGTGTGTGTGTGTGTGTGTGTGTGTGTGAATTAAAGGGACCACTGGGAGCTACAAGGTCGCTTTGCCTGGCCTTGTAGATAATTGTTCATCGCTAATAAAGACACTGGCCTAGAATTCTTTGTAGAAACAAACAAATACAAATACAGAGAGAAGACGCGCACACACACGCAAACACAAACACACACGCACACACACACACACACACACACACACGCTCCCACACACACTCTAACACAAACACACACGCACACCCCCACAAACACAAACACACACACACACACACACAAACACACACACACACACAAACAAAAACATTTGCACGTACACAGAGCAGTACATACACAGCAGAACGATACTCAACGGGAGACGCGCCTCCATCTATACGTGTCAGACTTATTGAGATGCAGACATGGTAAATGAGGGAGGCATTGTGAGCGCGTTCTCCGGAGTGGAGCGGGGAATTAGCGGACGAGCTGAATGCTAAGTGAGCAGGGAACAGTGTGCGAAGGTCTCCAACTCAAACCTGGCCTTGTTTGTGAGCCACAGCAGCAGGTGGGATAAACACAGGCATTCTGCTCTCAGTGGAAAGCCATTATCTGTCACGCTGATGGTATTCACTCCTTATTCACTCCACCATCGCACGGCGCGGCGTGGTGGGGCGGGGGGATGGGGGGTATCTTCAACACACGGAGGGCTCTCAACAAGCATCAGGCTGTCTCTGAATGTTATTTGCGTCGACACAAGAATATCAACCAAATCAGCCATAGCCACACAGACAACCCGAGCCTGAATGTGGTAGGGCAGTGGTTCTCAAACTTTTTGTACCGCGTACCACCACAGAAAATATTTGTCTCCCCAAGTACCACCATTATGACAGATGTCATAAAATATAACAACATAAAGTAGCGTAGGCCTGTGGCCCTATTCAGCTACGCACATCTCATACAGGAGGCCCAGTTATGCTTAAAAATAATATCATTTATTGTTAGCTGTTAGCACTAGAACAGAGACCCGGAAACACATACACACACAGCAAGTGAGAACATGATCTCATGGTAAATGTATTTCCATTCGTACTAGTATTACCATAGTTTGAGAACCACTGTGGTAGGGTTTTAGAGACAGAGGACCCAACGGGGTCTTGCAACAGGGACTGGGACGTGCCTGTGCACGTCTCTGAGCACAGTGGGCTCGGTGGCTGACTATCTGGAGGAACACCTGCCCATTACCTACCACAAGCAGTGTTGGCATTATGGGGTGACCTGGACAGGCTGAGACACCCTGAAAGAAAGAAAGAAAGAAAGAAAGAAAGAAAGAAAGAAAGAAAGAAAGAAAGAAAGAAAGAAAGAAAGAAAGAAAGAAAGAAAGAAAGAAAGAAAGAAAGAAGAAAGAAAGAAAGAAAGAAAGAAAGAAAGAAATGCATTCAAACATTATTCTCTTCATTTCTAACTTCAATAACATGTATTCAAATGTAATGTATTGAATACGTCTTTTAATACGAACACTCACAAAGATGGCTACAAATGTGTTAACTTGTTCAGTGATTTTCATCTCGGTTTCTGTTCAGATTTAACAAAACTATAACAAAATAAGTATTTTAGTATTTCGACACTTCCTGGAAAATAGTAATTACTTGCCTTGAAATAATTACCTGGAGTAGGACAATACTGCTCTTCAGATTACCTGATACACTATTTATTTTATCTCTATTTTATTTACATTGATTATTTGCTCAATAAACTTATCAATAAAAAATAGAAAAAATGTGATCACTAGGGAGCTCATGTCCAACCAACCCCATCTGAACCACGGGTATGGCTATAGGCTTTAGGTCCTGGGCTAGTACTTCACAGCCGGTCCCACTGACTGACTGATTCATCCAAATGAGTCACATGACACAGGGTTGGGTCATGATTGGAGGGAGGGCTCAAAGTTCAGCACCCCTCTCACCGGTCCCCCTCCACGATCATCTGATGTCTAGTTCCACCCTAGTAACGTTTTTTTCACCACTACACCACTTTTGTCATTTTTGACATCGGCCCATTATAGCCTTACTCACTTTTCAAGGTTCTTGGAGGCCGAGTTATTTGCGTTAAATCTGGTTTTAAAGAGTCTATTTACAGATGTGTGGGTAAATGAGTGTCAGTGTGTCAGTGTTGAACTGGTTAATTATAAGGATATTTTAATTGAATTGAATTTGGAGCCTTCTATTTTCAAAACAATGACATAGCAAGGCCCTAGCTTGAATAAGGCTCGGCTCGAGGACTTTGTGAAACCAATGGCAAAAGTAAAACTATAATATAAATTTACAAAAAGATGCCAAAATTCATGTAAACATGATTGACCGCATGGGTAACAGGATGGACAGCATCCGCTTCATGCCATGCTATACCATTATCATAAATGGTATCATACCGGAGAGTTAGGAATCAGTAGCTATGTAATATTCTTATGAAATATGTATGTCTAATCTATAGATTAACCATGACGTGTTGATTGAGCACAGGGTAGGAGGTAATGCAAAGTCCTGTGGTGTAACCACTGCCGT
>NC_044053.1:22430565-22468065 GCF_902167405.1 Gadus morhua
CACACACACACACACACACACACACACACACACACACACAAACACACACACACACACACACACACAAAAACACACACACACACACACACGCACACACCATTCATAGCTCTCAGGCTCTTTTGATTGCACCTGCTGTACATGTGAGCAGTGTGCATCAGTCCTGAAGCAGTAGCAGAGGACTAGAGTGTTTAGGAACATGTGAAGATCAATACACACGTACACACATACACACACCTGCACACATGTACACATTTCAATGTCTTTATTTGTGTCCGCATTTATAAAATACATTGCAAGGGCACAAATATTTTTCAGTTGCTTTTGATGCCCTACATCCTCGAAACAACATGTTGCACTTGCAGTCAAACATGCACAGAATAGAGGACAGAAAACATGCACAGAATATAATGGAGGAGATTGAGCAATATGTTGCAAGCTGCTTGGCTTTACATTTGGACAACCTCATAATTCTCAAGCCTCTGACCACCAGCCTGTGGACATGACCTAGGCTGCCGAAAATAAAAACGATAAGCTGGCATTTATAGCCTAAATGTATGATAGCTTGCACTAATGGTTGGTATTTAACTTGTTTAGTCAGGAAAGCTTCCTCTAAACTTGAGTCAAAAGTGCAACCAACTTCCCATAGGAAAACCTCTCTGTTATTCTCATCAATCACAATGACATCCGGTGTATTTGCTGTTATACCTTTAAATACATGGGGGTCATTGCATTGGAACATTTCTGGTTTCACACATGATTGTTTGTAGAACAAAACAGAGGAATAAAACATGGGTGACACATATTTGGTGATAATGTCCACAATCCTGTCATGCCTGGCTATGTATAGTCCTTGGTAAACATTACAACCGTTTAAAATGTGGGACATGGACTCTAGGGTCTGACGCTGTCCATGGTGTAGACAGTGAGAGTCATGATTATTGGGATGCGCGCACATTTATTGACAGGTCCGTGATCACAGACTTGGAGACGCTCACCGTCTCGTTGTCCGCTCTTTTCCACTCCAGGGAAACACCAGACCAGTCACACAGGTCGTTCAGATCGGGCCAGTCAGAGTTTACGCCAAACCCTGGTGCATTGGTGTCCAGTTTACCACTGGGCTTCTTTTTAAACCCAAGGAAGCTGGGGAGGTCGCTCGTTTTCGGGACCTTGCGCCGCTCCAGGTCGAGAATGAGCGAGGCTCTGGCGATCTCTCTGACTGCCTGATCGTCGCTGTTAAGCATGTTTAATAAATGGGCAAGGCGTGTGGAAATATATGTTATTATTATTATTATCCCCAGCCCCCCCTCCCGCTTACTGTGAAAAATGAAGTCACGGGTTGTGTGTGTGCTCATGCCAAACCACTCTCTCACTCGTCTCACAGTTTTGTTGTTGAGTTCGTACAGTACCTTCTTTGGTATGTGAACATTGGAGAAGAGATGGTGTATTTTGGCCAGAGCAATCTGCCCGATCGCCTCCAGTTTCATAACCAGAGGGAGAGGAGAGGAGTGTATCATGTCCAGCCTGGCCATGTAGTCTGTGACAATCTCGTCTACTTGCGCTGTCCACTCCCCGGCGATATTGAATTTATGGCCGAGGTAGCTGTATGTTTCGTGGCGCGCAAAGACTCTGATTGGTACATTGTTTATTGTGAATGTTGGGATTGTGTCTGATTTGGCATGATACCAGCGATTGCCGCCACTCCTCCTCTCGTAAAAGAGTGAAGGGGCGAGAGACACAAACACATACACACACAGACATAGAGCTGAAGATAGGGAGGAAGAGGGTGACACAAACAACCACAAACACACACACATAGATGGAGAGAGAGAGGACGAGACAAACACATTCAGATCAGTACTTTGACCTATGGGTGAGAGAGAGAGAGAGAGAGAGAGAGAGAGAGAGAGAGAGAGAGAGAGAGAGAGAGAGAGAGAGAGAGAGAGAGAGAGAGAGAGAGAGAGAGCAATAGTAGGAGTAGTAGTGCTGAGAGAGAGAGAGAGAGAGAGAGAGAGAGAGAGAGAGAGAGAGAGAGAGAGAGAGAGAGAGAGAGAGAGAGAGAGAGAGAGAGAGAGAGAGAGAGAGAGAGAGAGAGAGAGAGAGAGAGAGAGAGAGAGAGAGAGAGAGAGATCAGAGATGAAGCGATCAAAGGACAGCTCGTCTAATCACCATGTCATTCCAACAGTGGGTTGTCAGGGTTACATCTACATGTTGGGGTTGCTGTTAATCATTCAGTCAATATCAACGTTGTGTGTGAAGCCGCTGATAATCTAATCAAAGAGGGGTTCTGCAGAAGGTGACTGTGACAGGCTGACTATTTTAATTGACTGTGAAATAGCTCACAGAATTAGAAAAACACATTAGGTACAAAGGTTATCGATTCAATTTGAAGAAGAAAGTATTACCGTTAAAATAACGCATTAACATTACTTTGAGACTAATGTTTTCATATAATAATAGTAATAATAATAATAATCAAATAATAGTAATATTATGAATAAATATAACATTTTTAATCATTGATATAATTGAATATTTGTTGTAGTCTTTGAAGTAATTATATTAACATAAGTCAGAACAGTAAGTTCACCATAATATAATTAATAAAACGGCTGGATGAACATAGAACTACTATTTAAGGCTTATATTAACAGCTGAATAATTGAGGCAAGTTTCCAAATATGAACAATTATACAATTTTGACAAATAATTGTGTAATTATTGAATTGTAAGTCGTTTTATTTATTCATTCATCATTGTAATTCAATATATTTTAATGTTGCTGGAGATTTCAGTCAGATAGATAGATGGATAGATGGATATAGATAGATAGATAGATAGATAGATAGATAGATAGATAGATAGATAGATAGATAGATAGATAGATAGATAGATAGATAGATAGATAGATAGATAGATAGATAGATAGATAGATAGATAGATAGATAGATAGATAGAGATATAGAAAAATACATAGATAGATAAATTTATGGATTGGTAGATTGATTGATTGATAATTTTGGTAGAATATATATGACTCTTCAAAGAACAGAAATGCAGTGCCACTTGTGCAAGCACATAACTTAATCATACAGTATCCAGTAATGATGATTGAATGAAACGATTTTTTTCTTACGGTATAAAGGATTTTAAATTGTTAAATTAGAGGAAGACATTCAGCGAATACTGTGTAGTCCTAAGGCACGGCATATCTAAAGTGATTAATTCAATTAAAGTGGATTGTGTAAAGTGCTTAGAGGGACCACGAGTCAAGGACACCTGATTACTGATTCAGCAGATGGATGCTGATCTCTCATTCACAAAGTCTCTCGACAATGGGATTTGGAAGGAAGCTTTTAACATTCAGCATATTTGATATATTAGCCACATTAGTAAAACCTACCTTTCTCAGACAAATGTTAATTCTTTTAAATTATTATCCCTGCTAAAAGGTAATTAAAACACAGCTGGCCAAATAAAAAAAGGTGTTAAATATACTCGGTATACAATCAACACACACACACACACACACACACACACACACACACACACACACACACACACACACACACACACACACACACACACACACACACACACACAATGACTGTTTCTGCCTTCTACACTGATAGTTCAATATAATTATAGGCCCATCTATCCATTCTTCAAAAAAAATGTCAACTACGGTATGAATACTCACGATGATATATCAAGTGGCCTAGTTGATATAGTCTAACTTTACACCGTAGGAAATGAAAATGACCAATAAACGTTTTAAAATCATGTTTCTGCAGAAAGTATACTGATTACCTGGTACTTTAGATCATCTGTCCTGTCAGTATGTGGTCAATCATCACCGCTGAAACAGGGCGCCGTGTACGCGTTATATCAGACATCAGCGCCCCCCAGTGGATATAGATAAGAAAGGCTGCAGTGCTTATCATAGTTCTATTGATATATATATATATATTCAATCGTCGAAATTAAAATGCATAGCAATGCATCCAAAAAACCTCAGCATGAATACATCGAGTATATTTGGATCCAAATATGTTTTAAGAAGAGGTTCAACTGACTTCACACCATGAGCCTTTGTATCACCGTGTGAGTTTCCTTAGGGCTTGCCTTTCCACCGTTTTCATAATTTGGATGGTTAGTGTATAGGCCTATCATCAACACATGCAAAATGGATCAAACATTACATGGATGTGGTATATGGCCTTCCTAAAAGAGGTACTAGATTGATCCTTCTTGAAGCCTCCGCATGCATTACGTGCGTATGTAATATGTCTCACTGTGGCCCTCTGGTGGTTGGATGGTGGCCATGACATTTAAATAATGTCCTTGAATGAATGTTCCCTCATGCCTATGATCGAAGAAGTCGATTAAAGACAAAGTGATATAGCCTTAATTAGCTTAATTTTACTCCCTGATTGGAAGGCGAATACATCCAAATGGTATCAAAGCAGTTGGATAAGTTTTTCCCTCCATGTGTTCACAGTCCAATGGGCATGGTCAAAAAAGACCAGAGCAAGCATGACACTAGCGTGCGGGCTTGACTGGAAACCCACATAGCAGCAGGTAGTTACATACTATATGAATACTTTATATAAACAATAGTCATTTGAAATGTAATGAATTGACTACAGTTGAGGGTTAACGTCATGTTTTTGTGAGCCTGTCTAACTTTCTCACACACACACACACACACACACACACACACACACACACACACGCGCGCGCGCGCGCGCGCGCACACGCATACACAAACACACACACACACACACACACACACACACAGACACACACACACACACACACACACACACACACACACACACACACACACACACACACACACACACACACACACACACACACACACACACAACATAGTGGCCTCAATCCAGCCTCCTATATTCAAGTAATAAGGAGCACTCTGCAGCCAAGGACAGCACCTGGACCCCACAGCACTCACACAAGCACACAAACGCACTCAAGGAAGCATGCAAGCGCAAACACACACACACACACACACACACACACACACACACACACACACACACACACACACACACACACACAGGAAGGAACACACCAACACACATACCCTCAAAACAGTGAGAGCAAGAAAAACATTTTCATTCTAGTTGAACTGCCTACACACATTGACGATGGAAATCTTCAACAACATATAGGACCATTTGTAAACACTTTCTCTGACTTTATGATGGGACATCTCTAGTGACATCATGGCCGATTCAACAACAACAGAACGTGTGTTACCGGTCTGTCTCTTTACAGGTAGGCCTACTCATTCATTGATTAATTAATTAGTCTAATTAATGATATCACATATCATTAGCATGGGTAAACATTGGAACAGGAATTAATCGAAGTATTATTAAAAAAAATAATTTAATCTCATTTTCATCTCATAAACATTATTAACATCATTGTTCATTAAAGAAATATTCCTTTTCATGTCTAATCTGAAGTAGTGTTCTTAAGCCAATTCTCTGCCCTATAGAGATGAGAACTTGGAATGACCAAATAATCGTTAAAGCTGATTTATTTATTTTGAACAAATTTAACATAATTTCTCATAGTAGTCTCATAAGCCCGCTGGGGATTCTGTCCCTCTCCTGCACTTGTGTTTTAATGTTCTTTTTTTTGGCATGTACTTTTACTGTATTCTTTCATTGCACAGATAAATAAAGTAAACTAAATGTAATGGATATTGTTTCCAATGTATGAGTGGGATGTTGAAGGTTAAATGTTGTCCTGGGAGCATTTTCTCTGACCCAGTATGTCCAGAGGGGTGTTCCACGAACGGAGGTTTAACAAACACTGAGTTAACGATGAACTCTAGGTTGATTGACCCTGTGCCGACCAACCCAGAGTTTTCGGTTCCACAGCAGCGGTTATGCATTAGTTCAATCAACTCGGGGTTGGTTAACACAGGGTTGTGCGCGTCCACGCCAAACTTAAAAAGACGTGATGTATGGATCATGGAAACCCTGATCGATATGGCGAAACGGGCCGCTTATTTCAATGAAATGGAACTCCAGGTTCTCCTGGAGAGCTATGACGAGGAGAAGGACATTATCACAAGAAAAGGGAACGCTAAAACCTCTGGAACCCGGAGAACCAAAGCCTGGCAGCGGATCGCTGACCGCGTAAATGCGTTAGTTACACGTCAAAAGCATGATCCTTAATATTTGAGCCATGAATATATAAATATCCCAGTTAAGCATTCTTAAAGATGCTACCACATAACCCCTTTCTTCTAAAACAATATGTACTCCGATTGCTTCCAAGCGGTCAGAGGATCAAGTATAAAAATGAAGTATAAAAAACATACAAACTGGTAAGCTTTTCCCACTGTATCGTATTGGTATAAATTTAAATAAGCCATTTTTTTAAGCCAATCGTGAAAAGGCCGACAGTCGGCAGACTGGATCTGTTAAGGAGCTGTTAATAAACATAAATTCAGGGCGCCCTGGCATGGAGGGGGTACCTGGAGGTACCACCTCAGAGAGTCATGGGCCATATCCCACACTGGTTGAATGTAGGTTTTTGTGTTTTCTTGTATTTTAGATTTTTTTGCCTTCGAAGTAACACGTGCAAACCGTGTGCTTGCCACAGCGCATACTATTCCAAATGTTTCTTTTTTGGGTAACTGGGTAGAAAACCTAAAAGTGACAATTCATCAACTTCACAGATCAAGATGGATCAAGTCCGTTAGGACAATTTTATACTTTAGGTTGTAAATGCCTCTTGGCATAGTACTCAGACAATATTGCTCTTTGTATGATAGGAGGCCGATACAAATCTTGGATGGGTCATCTGAAACGACTGTGATGTGCTCAGCATCTCCAGCATTATAGCCTAGATAAAACTACCATTTGAAAAAAACGGAGGGCTACGCAAATAGTCTGGAGTGAACTGAGGCCAGGTCCTCGATCGGTAGTGTTGGCTATGTAAGGCTATTTTAATATATTGAAGATTTGCGCGAGAATCTATCTCTCCACTCCAGCAAAAAGTCATCCAATATGCCAAGATGTCGAGCCGTGGTCTTATCAATCGTTCCCGGTGGGTTGCACGTATAATTTGCGCTCTGATATCAGCAGTTCTCTCATCAAAAGGGCATGCCATTGTGAACACATGAAATCTGCGGTGAACGCCGGTTGAAATACCCAAAACCGGGTTATGTTTCAAACTTAACCTGCGCAAAACCTGGTCCGACCAGGTTTGTTTCAGAGCATATGTTGCTATAGCAACTAACATACCGTGATCCTTTTGGAACGGAAAACCTAGGGTTACAGCAAACCCTGGGTTAACTTACCCGGTTATGTGATAAAACCGGCTTTGTGGAACACCCCACTGCTCTCCAACAGACCTTGATAAGCCAGCCTTCAATGCTGATAAAAGAGAACACATCGTTACCCACAATGCCCTTCACCTATCTTTATGGACCAACATGAATCAGGTACAAGTGAGATTAATTATAGTATGGTGATTCGGATGGGCGGCTGAATGACTGCGTAAAACAAAATGTTTCTGAAAGATTGAAATTTATTTATCAAACATCTTCATAAACACACAATAGAAAACCATTTCAATGCATCTCAACATATAGATTCTGGGGGGAAAAAAGACTGACAAGCAAACAGACAGAGGGACAAATAAAAATATGTTGCCTTCTTTGATTGATATTTTTGTAATGAAATCATTCATCAACAGCTTAACCTCATAAGAGCCAGCTGTCTGTCTGTCTGCCTATCTATACGGGCCGGTCTGTCTGTCTAATAACCAGACATACAGATGGTCGCACATACAAGTCTTTAACAATGTGAAATATATTTCCTACCATTAATGCGATGCCTAAGGTGGATCTACGGGACAGGCAGCATTAGACACAACGGCAGAACCACTCTGCTTAGACTGAGGGCCTGTAAGTGTCTATCATAGTATTGGCACTTTGAGTTTCTCTACATTTTGGCAGTAGTTGGAAACACTCCAGATATTGAAAGCAGAAATGCTTTGTAGAGGACAGCAACTATCAGTCAGACACACACACACACACACACACACACACACACACACACACACACACACACACACACACACACACACACACACACACACACACACACACACACACACACACACACACACACACACACACACACACACTTTCAAAATGTCTCTCAAATCAACAGAAATCTAAATCGAAGCACTCTGAAACAGATGGAACATTTGATTCCTAACCGGAAAGAGAAAGAAGAAGCAGTAGTCTTCTGACAGATAACACATTAAGTGTGGAGACGAGGAGTGGGTAGGAAGAGATAAAGTCGGGAGAAACTGTCTATCCGTCTGTTGATGGAGAGGAGGGGGAGGTATCGGACCGACACAGAGGCCTAACTCCGGTGGACAGTCAAGCCTCTCAAAAAGCTGACCAAGATCCCGTGACCCATTTGTCTACGTCTCCTCCCCACTAAAACTCATCCATCCATCTAGCGATCGATCAGTCCATCCACCCACCCACTCGCCTCTCGATCATCCACTCCTCCGCCTCGGATGCAAACGTCATCCCTTAAATGACATGCCTCCATACATTTCTCCCCTCTTTATGACGAGACTCAACTCATCAGCCCCCCCTCCCTCTCTAACCATGCCCCTCTCCTCCTCCTCCTCCTCCCCCTCACCACTCCTTCTTCTTCTCGTCCATGGAGACCCCCCCGGGCCCCAGGGCCACCACCAGCAGCAGGCCCCCGATCACCGAGGTGGTCTGGAAGAAGTCGTACTTGAGGAAGTCGTGCATGGGCTTGTAGGTGGGCACCGTCCAGAAGGCGTTGAAGAACAGGTTGATCCAGGCCAGCCACAGCACCAGCGTCAGCGCCGCCAGCTTGGTCTTGAAGCCCACCGCCACCAGCACGATCAGCGCCGTGCCCACCAGGTTCTGCAGGATCTGCACACACACACCTACATTTAGCAGATGCATTTATCCAAAGCGACTTACAATAAATACATTTGTTTGTCAGCGCGCACGCACACGCACACACACACACACTAAACTAAGACCAAGTATAACCCAGAGTCTACTACGGGTGAGAGGGGAGGGGGGGATGTGTGTTTACTGTGTGTGGCTGGCGGCCTATCGTGGGCCATGACCCTTCAGTGAAATGGTTTAAACCAGTAATCTTTGTTGCTTGGTGATTTGATTTCAGTTGCAATTTCGGTGCTTCCCTATTACTGTATTTTATGTTGTTAACAAGTATTTAGTAATATTCATTACTTGTCAACAGTGATGCCTGGCCTCGGACCACTATTTTCAGTAACGAGTAATCTAACGCGTTACTATTTCCAAACCAGTAATCAGAATAAAGTTACTCATCAAAGTCATTTTTTTACCGGATCACCGATTGACGTTGAGAGAGATGGAGTGATGTGTGTGTGTCTGTCTGTCTGTCTGTTTGTGTGAGAGTGCGTGTGAAGCGATAGTCTCCAAAGACTTCAATCTATCAGAGGCGAGTGTCGACCTTGACTCTCCAGAGTCCGCGCCACCAGTTGTTATTAGCGGCAGAATTAGTCGCGCGGTGCTGCGTGCGTTCGTGCGTTCATGCCTGCGCGCCTGCAATCTAACTTAGTTACTTTTAAATCAAGTAACCAGTAAAGTAACTAAGTTAATATTTTAAGGAGTAACTAGTAATCAGATTACTTTTTTAAGCTAACTGTGGCAACACTGCTTGTCAACCCTTGCCTTATGCTGTGCATTTGATAAATAAAAACCCTTAGAACTTGTGTGTGCCTGCATGCGTATGTATGCCTGCATGCATGCGTTTCGGACGAGATGCTGACGGAGGTTGATGTAACCTATACTCACAGTGATGAGGTTCAACTCAAAGTGCAGTAGGGTCATGAACATCAGAACCAGGAGGACACGCCCCCCCAGCTGCATGTACTGTTTGGGGGAGCTCTCCCCGAGAGACGGCACCCCGGCAAACATGCTCTTCCCCTCGCCCCGGCTCTCAGCCAATAGCAGTAGCAGCCCGCCTCCCAGAGCCAGGTTCCTAGGGAAGGGATTGGAGAATTTAGAGACTGCATTGCCTCTCTTCTCCTCAATGTGTCAGTGTGAACTGGGACACAATAATAAAACATTTTTATAATAATAACTTTCATTAAAACATTGTTGTTTTTTTAAAATATTAAAACAAAAATAGTCGTTGGCTTTAATATGCTATACATTTTCTTTTACATTCTTAATACATAAAAAAAAGCATTTGATCACCTCATGAGGAACTTCACATCCCAGAGTATACTGTATGCCACAGTCTGGAAGACAGACAGACAGACAGCCTTAGTGCTCACTTAAATTAACAGTCAATTAAATATGATATAGAAAGGTGCAACATGTTCTGGCAGAATGTCAAATTAGTCTTCTGCAGAAGGGGGCAGCATATTTTCAGAGAATCGTGGTGTACACCCCTAGTTCCAAGTTCATGTCTCCCACAATGGTTTTTGGTTCCCAGTTCTCCCTCCCTCCCAAAACACATCGCCCCACAGAATATAGGAGTAATGTACGATTCACAGTGAAACTGTGTTAAGGCACACTGCCAAGTCTTTCTCATTCAAGTGATGCAGTAAGTCAGAGCCAGTTTTAAATGTTTCAGGGTACTCTCGACGTGATTGACACGAGGTTACCACACTCCCTCTGGACATCAGTACGACTCCATCCCCTCATGGACAGATGGAAGACGGGACGCTGCAGTGACGGATATCGACTCTCGAGGGGTGCAGTTATATAAAAGAGACTCAAAACGGGTCAGCCCTAGCTAAGGCTAGCTGCTAGCTGCTTACTTACAAATCGCTGAAGCTCAATGCAAAGATGTCTTTGACGTAACGTCAAGACTGTTATTGCCCTACATTCTGTTGATAATTGCAGTTCCTCTTGCTATTTATTAAACTTATAATATGACACGTTGCACCTTTCCATGTATTTAGGTCACAGAGTACATATCTACCACTCTCCTGGAGCGGTGGTACCTACCTGCAGGGCAATGATTCCAAACAGAGCAAAGCAGGCATACTGAACCAAATTCCTGCTGAGGATCAATACACAGCCACCTAGAGGCAGAGGGCCACAGAAACAGACACATTAGTCATTGTTTAGTACCAACACTAAATGTCTGATCGCTCACCTGCGGAGCGGTGCTTTTATGAACCTCGTTTTGCCTTAAGTACCCCATAACCGGCTGAGAGCAACCGAATTCCAGAATTTGCTAGAATTTGTTTTAGACTAAGGGATATCAAGGTGTGCAGAAATCAACAAAAATGATATTCCACTATATCCATGGCAATTTGATGTGATCTCAGGTCTATTGAATGATTACTATTCCCCCATGGTTTTTTAATGCGTTTCGTCTATTTTACCTTCTGACAGAGCCAAGCGCTGACTGATTATCGTACCACAAATGTTTCACTTTGAGGGCGGAGTTCTAAGTGCGAAGCCAAACGACGAAGTGAGTAAGGTCAGCCGTTAGTGTTGCTGTGACAGTGCCCTCTCAGAGGCACCTCCAGGTCATATATTAGAGCATGGTCCCCCCTATGGGCATGAGCGATGCCCAGAGGGGGGACAGGTGGATGGTGGATGTCTGGAGATCCATTTAGGAGTGGGTGATATTGATGGCTGTGGCCGAGAAAGGGTTAAGCTTCCCGGTCACTTTTGATTACAACACCCTGGTGTGTGGCGCACTTCACCACGATCGATCATTAAAACGCTCACACTCAATGACGTGAACTAGCTTTTATGCATACGTACCTTCTCCGTTCCTTCCTAGCAATCTCATCCCAATTTTAAAACTTAACCAAAGAAATGTCCCATCCCTCCGACTCTACATTTCTCCGTCATTGACAGGTGTTTTTTACCGCAGCTGAAAGGCAGGATGGATCCCTCAACCAATCAGGCAAGAGATTCCCTGATGAGCCGGGAGCGGTCTAAACTCTAAATTGTGCTGAGAAAGGCACGCAGTCAGCCAGAGGAGATAATGTCCCAGCACATCTCACTTAAAGCTGATGGAAGTTTTCTAACTATTCACACTCAAATAATAGCTCTTAAATCAACCAACAGCACCTTTAATCAATTCGATTTGATTGTCTCATCGATGCCTTGCTCATGGTTGCAGCTATAATGGCTGAAGTCAACCAATGGACAGACAGATAGGTGCGAGTGCGGCTCTGTCTCCGGGCCTCACCCAGCTGCCCCAGCAGGTTGATGAGGACGAAGCAGGAGGCCAGGAACCAGCCACAGTTCCACGTGGCCGAGATGTAGTCGCTCTGCTCTGACCACTGGAACCACATCCTCACCCCGTCCTCCAGGAAGGTGCTGATCAGACACAAGCGCGCCAAGTGGGGAAGATACTGCTTGGTGAGACGCAGAAACTGCAGCGGAGAGGAGAGAGAGATGACAATATAAAGTCCATTTGGAGTAGTCAGAGTAGTATTTTCAGCTGGTTATTTCCCTGTTTGTGCAGCAATTGTGTTCTGCATTGGGGGTGTCGTCTTTTCATCATCGCAGCTCTAACCACAGGTGTGTTATTTTCTGTTGCAGCCCATTGAGTACATAAGTGTTGTTTATGAGTCATTCTCCTCCAGCCAAGCTCCACCTAAGTTTAGCTATCCACACCAGTAGGAGATGTGCCTCTCGGCCAATCACCTTTCTCCCTGTCAATACGGTGTAAGCTGTGGTGACAGAGTGGGAATCAATGGCGGTTGCTATGGAGACTGTGTGGTTTACCTACTAATGTGCCATTGAGACGACAGTTCACAAAGCAGGCAGGCATAATCGGATGATATCAGACAAAAAAGGAAGAGGGGATAGGAGAGGGGTGATTAGATAGAAACTAGGAAGTCAACTATGCGGTTAAATCATTGTCATAGTCTCCTAGGCAAATGCAACAAACAAACAAATCAACAACACATGGACGCGGAGGACTCTGATAAGGCCAAGATACATCGCAAATGGGAGGTACAACTTAAGCCATAGACTATCAGCAAATCAGATGGATCCATGAACGCCCTGAGGATGACGACTTTAGGTGGATCTTTTTGGTTTTGCTTGCGGCTTAAACCACATGCTAGATGTAACCTTAATGGGTCAGCATGATGTGGCAGTGGTGGTGGAGATGTGTGATGGTAGCAAATCATAGCGGTCTATAGCGGTGATTTGTCCACTTCCCCTGAAACCGATAGGGTTGGTAGGCTCACACAGCGTTTTGAAACTGCTTTGTTTTCAGAATTGTTTCCTGGAAGCACTTCGAGGGAACACGTCAGGATATGAGTACTACTTCATGATCGATTATGGCTAAAAACACAACAACACAAAAGAACACGCCGTCTTATTTTTTAGCTTCCGTCCTTCAAACATAGCCAGTAAATCAACGATTCAAGGGGCCATGCCTAAAACTAGAAACATTATGACCTTTAAAGCACACTAAGCAACAACCCTTTCAGCTAATGTTAGTTCCACTACCCCGACACGATCGGTCACTCAACCCGTGGCAGGGTGGCCGTTTCCAGGGGAGCAGTGCTCACCTGGTCCGCTACATCCTCTGCCTGGCCCATCAGGTCGTTGTGTCCCATCTCTTCTCCGACAATAAGCACTTCGGAATTCAAGTTCAACGTTCGGAAAAAACAATCTGAATAGTGTTACAACTTCTTAACGTAGCCTCTTCCTGGCTCAATCGAAGTATATTCGCGTTGATGGCTGCCTGCTTAGAGCCTGCTCCGCCCCATTATCCTCTGCGCCGGTTGGCAGTGCGTCTCCTGTCGGCGCGCTGGAGAAGACATGCCACGTAGTCGATTGTCACCGGAGCATACGTCATACACACCGCTGCTAGTGAATGAGCCAACAGACAGGGCCGGTAACTAGTTTGTGGGGGGGCCCATTTCAGTATGGAGAAACTATGCCGGGGGATTAAATAAGGTGGTCCTGTGGCATGAATTCAACATTTAAATGTCTCTCTATTTACAAGTTAGGAGGAAAATAAGCTAGATCCGTAAAAAAAACATACTTATTTCATTCTATTTCAAATAAAGAATCTCAAATTTACCCAAGCATTTTAAACCTACTTAAAATGATAAAAAATCGGAAAGACTGGGGCTGACATCATTAAACTCCTGAAAATGTATATAATTCACTGAATCTTTACTGAATATCTCCTAAATAATAATAAATGACAAATGCTGCATTTTCCATAAAGCGGTTATTTTAAATGTCAAGAAATAATTTGTCAAAGTAAAACATGTGCCAATATCCTCTAACCCCATAAATAAGTCCATTATAATAAGGCTATTACACATAATTAACATAATTTGAATAACGTACATAGACATAAGTAATGACCCTTACATCTAGAGGCGGCTTCTGAACTGGCTACTGGCTGAGGGACCTGCCCGTCTGGACAGCTGTTGGTTTTGATGTCTGCGTCCGAGAGAGGGTTAAGCTTCTTGGACACTTTAAAGATCACCTATTATGCTTTTTCGACTCTTATGACCTATAAACGTTGTTATAATGATTTATAGTCACCTTCAACCATACTAAAGTGTCAAATAATGACGTACATGCATTAAGACGTATTCCCTGCTGACCGTCTGGGGTGGCTGTGCAGAGCGCTAAACACTAGGGACGCCGGTCGCGATTCACTGGTTCAAATTTCCGGGATTTACCTACGTAGAACAATCCTGATTTTCCATGTATGGTAATGCTGCAACATGCTCATGCTCATAATTCCGGAAGGTAACCAATTACAAAGGAGTGGGGTTGGCAGGAGTGGGGCGAGGGGGCGGAGAAGGACGAGGCCCAGTGTTGGCAGAGAATGCTGAAAGATGAGAGGAAGAGTTTCCCGAATATCGACATCTTTTTTTGTGCTGTGAATCGTGTCAGGTTGCTCTATAGGAGTCATTAATAAGAAATTAAGACCAGAAAGTAGTATAATAGGAGACCTTTAAGGTTAACAGTTTCGCAAGCCTTTTGTCTGATTATGATGTCAGGTTGATCTGGCCTAAGTTCCTTGAATCACCAAGGAACCTCTCAAGGAATACTGTTCGGCTGTTACTGTGTCTTAAGAGCCTGTATTCATCATTGTCAATGTCAATAATGTTAGGTGTCCCTAATCTCTACTACTGATTGGTTCAATTGCCTACACTACGCGGCTACGCTGATGTTTCAACCACCCCAGAAGAGATATTTCAGTTTTTCACAATTGTATACTCAAAAAATGGAACTGTGCACACAATTCTGAAAACTTCAAGCTCATGTATCAACTACAAGACTCCAGACTGCTAAACTCTAAGCACAATTCCACTGTTTTCACAATTTTGCTAAACTTTAAGCACAAATCTCCTCAATTAGCACACTTGGGTCACCTGGATCACACTGGCCTTCAAAACGCAACAACTAATTACCAATAAGTCTAACTCACTTCTCACCTGTTCAAACTCAACTGGCAAAACACTTCAATCATGTGTAAGAGCATAAAAGAGGAGTTGGTGAGCTCTGCTGTGTTGTAGATATGGTCCTTTGGCCTGATCAGGATTGGAGGTGGGATACATACTGATTTACATGTAGATCTGTTTCACCTCATTTATATACATATTTTTATTTTTTGTTGGCCTACGATAAGCATTTTATGCAGCCAGTTCAGCTGAACCTTTCACTGTATTAGCTACAAGCCCAGCAGCAGCAGCCTCCTAGCTACAAGCCCCAGCATCAGCAGCCTCTTAGCTAGCCCCAGCAGCAGCCCCAGCAGCAGCCCCAGCAGCAGCCCCAGCAGCAGCCCCAGCAGCAGCCCCAGCAGCAGCCCCAGCAGCAGCCCCAGCAGCAGCCCCAGCAGCAGCCCCAGCAGCAGCCCCAGCAGCAGCCCCAGCAGCAGCCCCAGCAGCAGCCCCAGCAGCAGCCCCAGCAGCAGCCCCAGCAGCAGCCGGCTCCTAGCCACAAGCCCCAGCAGCAGCCGGCTCCTAGCCACAAGCCCCAGCAGCAGCCGGCTCCTAGCCAGCAGCAGCAGGCTCCTAGCCACTAGCAGCAGCAGGCTCCTTGCCGCTACCACCAGCACCACCAGCAGCTCCACCACCACCAGCAGCAGCAGCAGGCTCCTAGCGAACAGCAGCAGGCTTCTAGCCACCAGCAGCAACGGGCTCCTCGCCAGCAGAAGCAGGCTCCTAGCCGCCGCCGCCACCACCACTACCACCACCAACGGTAAGCCTACCGTTGGTAGCCACCGCCACCACCACTACCACCACCACCACCACTACCACCAGCGGTAGGCTCTTAGCCGCCACCGCCACCACCACTACCACCCCCACCAGCGGTAGGCTCTTAGCCGCCACCGCCATCGCCACCGCCACCACCACCACCACCAGCAGCAGAGGGCTCCTAGCCACTGCCGCCGCCACCACCACCACCAGGCTCCTAGCTTTCACAAGCCCCAGCCCCAGCAGCAGGCTAATGGCTACCAGCAGCAGGCTCCTAGCCACCACCAGCCCTAGCAGCAGCTGCAGGCTCCTAGCCACCAGCCGCAGCAGGCTCCTAGCTACCTCCATCAGCAGCCGCAGCCGCCGCAGCCGCAGCCGCAGCCGCAGCAGCAGCAGCAGCAGCAGCCGCAGCAGCAGCAGCCGCCGCAGCAGCAGGAGCAGGCTCCTAGCTACCAGGACCACCAGCAGCAGAAGACTCCTAGTAACCAGCACCACCATAAGCAGCAGAAGACTCCTAGTTACCAGCGCAAGCAGCAGCTAGCTGGTTCATCTTTGGAGTTCCTTCATTATACCTATTTCAAATGTATACAGTAAAATAATAAAATTGACAATTTTAAATGTCTGTTTATAGTCCCAATGCCAGCAGTTGCCAGAAAAGTTGACACGCATTGTTTTTTTTCTCAAAATGCCTTTACAGATAGGCCTATAGTGTAAAGGGGCAAGCTCATCATTTAATGTTTGGCATCACTCAGTGTAGGGTAATGCCTCTTGAAATTTGCGTCACTCCTTACTTATATATATTTATGGCCCTAAGCAAACCACTCTTGGTGGATATTCCTAACTGTTTGCAATGCACTTAATGTAGGGTTCAAAACGATGTGGGTCAGTTTTAATGTACTTGGGAGAAATGCAGACAAAATCAAATTGATAGCTTTTCGTGAAAAAAAAAAAAAACTGGAGTTACAAGCAGCAGCAGGCTCCTAGCCACCAGCAGCAACAGCCCTCTAGCTACAAGCAGCAGCCTCCTAGCCACCAGCAGCAACAGCCCTCTAGCTACAAGCCCCAGCAGCAGCAGCCTCCTCGCTTCCAGCGTTGGAGGCCAGCTGGTTCATCTGTGGAGTTCCTGCAAATGCATGGATCTGTGTGCTTATTTCAAATGTATACAGTAAAATGATAAAATTATCAATTTTTAATTCTGTTCATTGTTTATAGGCTAGTCTGAATGCCAGCAGTTGCCAGAAATGTGGACACTTATTGTTATTTGCTCCAAATGCCTTTACAGATAGGCTTAGTGGGGGGAGTAAGGACATTCAATGTGGGGAAAGAAATTTGCGTTACTGTACATCGTATGTACACTCAAATTTTTGCTATTTTAAGTGGACTATATAGTGCATGAAATTAACCACTACAAAATGGCGAGCAGCCTATAATAGTGCACTATATCCGTGATAGGGAACGATTTCGAACACAGCTTTGG
Source organism: Gadus morhua (assembly GCF_902167405.1). Taxonomy (NCBI): domain Eukaryota; kingdom Metazoa; phylum Chordata; class Actinopteri; order Gadiformes; family Gadidae; genus Gadus; species Gadus morhua. The sequence continues at coordinate 22,448,294 of NC_044053.1, forward strand.
TCTGTCTTGGCTTGAACGGAAATGGCAAAGTGGTCATGTTTGTAGTCTTTAACTTATCTATAAAATCATTAAAACCTTATAAACCTGGTCCTACCAGGTCCTTCCACTAGAGGGTGGAAGGACTATTGGGTGTCTAGATGCTGGAGTGATCTGTCCTCTTATTTGCTAGGTAATTTTTAAATAAGACGGGTAGATAAAAAAAAATTGTAGCATTGAACATCACTAAATCGATAAGCAGAAACAAAGGAGGTTGAAATGATGATGCAGCCTTTATTTAGCACCAGAGGAAGCAGTCATCTGTGGCATTGTGGGATGCGAAGTAACTGTACACCCTTCCGTCTGTCCTCATCTTTACAAGCCTTTGTCTTTCCCTTTCATTGTCCCAGAACATCCTCTGTGTGGGTGTTTGGTGGGTTTTATTTTTGTCAATATCCACATTAACGTGTGTGTAAAGTGAAAAGGTTTCATCTCCGCCTCTTTCATTTATTATTTAACAGCTAAATCTCTTGTCCAGTAAGCATTCCATACATTTTCCCCTCCTACACCATATCTCCTGACCAGCCTTTTCCTCTCCTGACCAGTTGCTCCCCGTGTTTTCTTGAACAGACAGAGATTTCCAAAGCATGACTGTTTATGTGAGCGATACATTCAACATTTTCCCTTTCTTTCTCCAAGTGTTCTTGTCAAATATATCCAAAGCATGTCTCTTATTTCCAAAGCAACCGTTTAGGCCTACTCTATTCTCTTGGACGGTCAGACAAGGCATCTGATATACAATACTAGATGCTGTAACATTGTAAGGAGACTTATAGTTACTAGATATTGACACTTTAAATAGCATCTAGTATGGCGTAAACATGATGTTTTTTAGCTTGTTCGTTTGTTGTGGGTCGGGACCCAAAGTTGGGTCACTTGAACTGCATATGGGGTCACAGGACATTTTTCACTCTTGATGTTTGACATAGATAAATAACTGTACAGCGGACAGACCTCATTATTCGTAGCCTGAGCGAACTACTGCTAAACTACTGCACTTAGTCATAGATATTAAGAGCAGACGTTGATGGGTTTCAGAACCGAGGAGCAGGAAGCAGCTGAACAGTAATGTTAGCAGACCTTAAAGAGGTTGGTCACTGCCTGCCCTAGGATCTTCCATTGCCACTGTTGCATCGTGTATATCAGTACACTGAGAGCCTAACTCGATGGAAAGCCAGAACGGAGCCTTCTCAGATGTACAAGGTTGGTGTGGCCGTGGCCTATGTGTACTTGTGTTCCTCATTCGGTGCTGTTGATGTCTGTGGTGAGGATGTGTGCTCTTGTGTCAGGTTCCCATCGTTTCCAAACGTCTGGTGAATCTGTCAGAATTCAATAGAAAAACAGATGTGATCAATATGCACATCCAACCAGGACCAACGGCCTGCAACAGGGGCTCTGTGTATGTGTGTGTGTGTGTGTGTGTGTGTGTGTGTGTGTGTGTGTGTGTGTGTGTGTGTGTGTGTGTGTGTGTGTGTGTGTGTGTGTGTGTGTGTGTGTGTGTGTGTGTTTACCTTCAGGTTGAGTTAGTGTGTGTGCGTGGTTGTGTTTACCTGCAGGTTGAGGTAGTGTGTGTGCGTTCGACAATGTGTGTGCCGCGCCGTGGCCTCGTTATCAAAGAACTTCTGACAGAGACGACACAGGAAACCGGTTACAGGGACCACAAAACTGCTTCCTGTGTAAAGCAAGACATCATCAGGCTGATCAGTCCTCAAGGCAGTTTGAACCTTTCAACATCATGCTGCTGCATCTTTATTACCTGGCCGTCAGAATAAGTAACCAAGAAAGAGAACAGAAAACGGTACAGCCTGCGTATGTACAGAGCGTATTCTATACTTATTCTATACTCCATTTTAAACCAAAGCATTGGAAGAGCAGCAAAGTGCATTGAATGGAGACGTTCTTTCGGGGGGAGCTCAGGCTCCCCCCCCCCCATCACTCAAACACCAATGCGACCTCTGTTAGCACAAACAATGAGACGTCATGCTGCCCTACCGTAAACTGTGTCAGGGTCGTAGTCCTGTTTTTCTGTTTCCTCTCCTTTGAAGGTTTCCTATAAAGACACACACACACACACACACACTGTTTCTAAGGTTATGGCAGGTGCCTTGCTGTCTTTTCCTAACATTGTTGAAAGTGCGCAGAAAGATGTCAAACTCCACATGTTTGTGTCCCTCACCTCCCCTCCACCTCTTGTGTTTCCATCTCCCTCTCCAGCCACCACCTCTTCCCTTCCCGACCCCTCCCCTCCCGACCCCTCCCATCCCGACCCCTCCCCTCCCGACCCCTCCTCGCCCTCGAAGCAGCCGATGGCGTCCACCGTGATGAGCTCGTCATCCTGTGCCTCCTCCAAGAGCACCTGAGAGAGGAGCGACGGATGAGGAGAACAAGAAGGAGAACCAAGAAAGATTATAAAAAGCGACGCAATGGAAAATCCAACTCAACATATATTTTGATTATATTCACGGTTTTCTCAATGCTAAAATCTTTTGCAGTCAGAATTTTTCTTTAGCAAAGAAACCGTTATAATTGTCCTCTAAATTAAGTGCACAAAGATTTGGTCAGTTATATTTAGTTTGAATTGTTCATCAGATGGAGATGGATTGTTTTTTTTGCTGAAGGCATCATCAAGAAACCAGCATTGCTGCTGTGAGGATCCTTTCTGACCTTCTGTTTGTGTTCTGGTGACTTCATATGTTCCACAAACTTCCTGGGAGTTCGGAAGTGCCGTTTACACACCAGGCAGTAGGGACGAGATGACTGCTTACACATCTGCACACACACACAAAATACACAAAACAAGACACTGAAATACAACCTGAGACTGTTATGTGAAATTACTTCTAGGGAGATTGTGCAACTTTTGCTTTCAATGAATATGATGCGATTAGTCTTGCCTTATGCGGATTTGTCCGGCGGTGAAGGATAACGTCACCACTAAAATGTTTTTGGCAGGTGTCACACCACCGTGGCTTGATTGGCTGATCTCCCCTGGAAAGGCAATAATCAACCAATCAGGAATGTATATCAATTTCTAATCAATTAAGTTGAAGTGTTGTATATTATCATCCCCATTTGGATATATTACTACTTGTAATTGTATATAGTATATATATATATATATATATATATATATATATATATATATATCTACACACACACATATACATGCATCTGTATTTGATATACATCATGCATGTATATAATTAGCCATCCAGCTTTTAAAAAATATGGTTGGGGTACAAGAGGATGGTTGGGGTACAAGATAGTGTAATTAGACTACATAAAGACAACCAACATGAATTTGTTTAATTGAGTTTTATAGTTCTAATCATCATGACAAATATTTAACCAAGCAGCAGATTTGCTCTCACTCATTTTAGTCAAGTGAATAGATTGGAAAGCTGATGTTTTGGAATAATAAATATTCATAAACAACAATATTTGTGAATATGGAGTAAGGTGCCCATCCTTTGCATGCATTATCCTTACGCTGTACAAATCTGTTTGTTATGTATATAATGTATATTTAACATCATTAACTGTGCAATGTTAACGGATTTACCTGCTTCCTGCGGTCTTCACAATCTCTGTGACCACCTTCAGCCTCTTCTGGTGCTCTGTCCCCATCATGTGGTTCTGAAATGCCTAAACACACACATACACACGCAACACATACACACACACACACACACACGCACGCACGCACACACACACACACACACACACACACACACACACACACACACACACACCCACACACACACAGAAACTGACACATAATCACACACACACACACACACACACACACACACACACACACACACACACACACACACACACAAACACACTGTTAACTGCCCCATCATACATACATACACACATACCTTGGTGCTCGTGTGAATCCCAGCCCGTTTCACCGTTCAGCAGACGCTCTAACCTGCAGGCTTGGACAGCTGCTGCTACAGAGGTGGCAGTGGTGTTGTCCCTGCTGCTGTCCCTCTGGCTGTCCAGCCGTCTCCCCGAACGCCCGGCTGTCGCTCTCCCTCTGGATGGTGACCTTCAGAGAGGAGCCGAGGCCCTGCAGCTGTCTCCCACAGCAACACAGCAACACACACACACACACAGACAGACGTAGTACATACACAGACACACGTATGTACATACAGACACACAAACATGCATGTACATATACACGAAACACACACAGACACACACACTCGCTCACACAAATGTATGTACATACGCACCAACGCACACACACACACACGTTTGTTCAAATGCACACAAACACACATACAAACACACGCACACCCCGATTTGTGAATAAGCGAACACACACACGTTTGTTCATATACCCACACACACACACAGACACACACACACACACACAGACACACACACACAGTAAGCTGGGGTTGATACATTGGGCATTAGGGCAAGGTTGTTTTGAAGCCGTCTAGAGATTCTCACCTCTGGTGTCTCCACTACCTCCTTCTGGTCCGGAATAGATACTGCATCACCCATGGACACAAGGGCATTGTCTGACAAATAAACACACACCGAATAAACAACACCCTAATTGTAACGTGCTTTGTTCAAATATGCCATATTCTACATATATTCATATGTAGAAGTAAATCTGTTCATCTCACATGACATCACCCCTCCAGCACACACACACACACAAACACACCAGTAGTGGCATGAGTCTGCCCATCACCCAGATGATCGCATGACTGTGGGAGCCTTTCAGCATTGGTCGAAGAGACGGAGGGCCCTGAACTGTCAGAGAGAACTCTTATTAGTCTACGGAGCAGGAGAGAGCTGGAGTCATGGACAGCCAGAGGGAGACATAGCGAGAGAAACTGAGAGAGGGAGATAGAGAGTGACCGCTGACCTGTCAGGCTTGTGTGTCACACTCACATCCTCTAGTTCCTGCAGGTGCTGGCCAACCAATCCTCCTGATAAAGTCTTCATGTCTGAAACCTAAAAACAATTGAGACACAGAATGCTCATCTTTATGAAGAGAGATTATCTTCCTACTCTAGAGAGATGTGGAATGTCTGAAGCATGATCATGTAAATATAGTGAGGCATATTTTCTGGTGCACTGGTACCCCATTGTTATGTTAACAATTTGTAATGTAGGCAAATGTATATAGGCACCTTGGTCAAAAGCATACTTCAGGCTGAAACAATGTTTTATACAGTTTTCTTTAATACTATCAAGGGGACAACATGTTACTACTAAATCAGATAGGAGGGATGGTAGACTTGGCTCTACCTGCTCAGCAACAAGCTGTTGCTTTATAAGGGAGCTGACAGCGCATTGGACTCGGGGACTGCCCCTCTTGGCCTGGGGGCCGGCCTGTCTCAGGGAGCGCCTGGGGACGGAGGGGTATTGATGATTATGATGATTCAAGATCAACACAGAGTAAACTAGGAATCTCGTTTATAATTATAATCATAGTAGTAATAATATAGGTCAGTAAGAGGTTAAAAGGGACAGGTGTGAGTAGCCCTTACAAGCGTTTCGAAAATCTATCCCTTATGACATCACAAGTGGGCGTGTCCAACTAGATGTGTGCTGGATAGATCAGTATACCAGCCTACCCAGTGGAATGAAGTAAGCGTTGCTCATCTATACAGTACAGATCTAGGTGGACATGCCCCTTAGGGATGCCAGAAGGGGCCGATTTTAGAAACGGCTTGTAAGGGCTAATCACACTCACACCTGGCGGTATAATACGTCCCCTTTAAAGCGTGACACAATTCAATAACCGAAGATAAACTTTATCAACCTGTCGGCTTTCCGTTGTCGTTTCATGTTCCCAGGAGTAATGGTGGTCAGTCTGGTCTGTACTACAGCCAAAGCTCCTGTGAAGAGAGACGCACATGAATTATGTGGTCCTCAATAAATCGTCATAAATCATAAAGGTCATGCTTATCAGTAGGTCGTACGTGTATAAAACCCGTTCGGGTAAAGATTGGACTTATTGGACGTAAACGACAACGGATCATGTGTGGTAAAATATGATGTGAGTTTATTTTCTATTATTGAATTAGTTTTAGACGAGAAACTACTAGCAAGTCTTACCAGGTTAGACTAGCCCTCTTAAACTCTAGGCTTTGTATTTCCGTGACATAAAAATGTATATATCTATTAAAAAAAAACCTGTAAGAACATGAATTCAGTTGATGTGAACCGAACAACACTTTGAATTGGGCTGAAGCGGACTCTCAACAACACTACAGTCTATGGTGTCTCGCTCGACAGAAAACAGCGGGTACAGTTGATGCTGCTGGCTGCTTCATCGCCCCCTAGTAACTCGGAGGCGCCAGTGCACTTAACAGACACCATCTCTATGCTCGCATTGAAACGCCAACATTTAAATGAGGGTAGTGCGTTATGGAGTAAGACGCAGCCTGGCCTGCAGCGAAAAGGTAAACAGAATAAACTTTAGGACAAACAAACCCAATTACCTGAGCCGTTGATCAGACTAGAAGACGCCAACGGGAAAAACAATAATCTTTATTTACCATTAACAGGATCCCTATTATACGGTATACCACAAGGTGTGAGTGTGATTAGCCATTACAAGCCATTTTCTAATTCTGCCTTTTCCTGTGCCTTATTAGTGACATCACAAGTGGGCGCGTATAGCTAAATCTATGCTGCATATAGGTCAGTCTAACAGTTGACTGTAGCAAATGTTGCTCATCTATCCAGCATACATGATCTAGGTGGACACTCCCACTTGAGCAGGGACGTTTTTGGGGCTAAAATAATGTCCCCAGAACTTAATTTAGACCCTGTTTCCTGTGGTTGAAACGCACTTAGTTCCTGCAAAGGTTCATAGTTCTGGGTAAAGTCCCCAACCCTTAGTGTGAATTCAATCAGCTTAATCAAATTGTCAAGAAACTTAAAGGACAGAGATTCCTTAATTATCCATCATTGTCAAAAAAGAATGAATGCAGACAAATTTTCTTCAAAACCTCTTGTTTCTGTTGCTGTATCTGTAGGCCATAAGGCCTGCACACTCTACCCGTTCAAACACTGCTCATGACCGGAGTCTTCCAGAAGGCTATGTAGAACTATTGCTGAATCTGGTGAGCTTGTCGTGTGTTTCTGGTGAGTTAATTTGGAAGAAGGCCTCTAGGGAGATGGATACTTTCAAAATCTAGCTGTTGGTTTCTCCAAATTACCTCCCCTTGCTTTAAGCAGAACACTCCTTGGTAGTTTCAAGTGTGTTACCCACAGCGTCCGAATTATTTCTGCACTTCTCAATTTATCTTTTATAATATTTTAAACCAGAAATATAGGTCGGGAGTGGCTTTGCAGGGTCGTCGCAGCCGCACTGTATTTTGTGAATAACAAAACTGCAGGTTGGTGGCTAAAGATGTTGAGATGTGTGGAATAACCTTGTTTGTGCTTGTTTGATGTACATTCCAAATATTGAAGTCCAGGCTCAAGAAGCACAACCCTGCAACCGTTCAGACCAAAATAAAATAAACATATATAAATATACAGTTAAAAATATGCATGTTTTTATTTATTTTAATGACTTTCAATGGCTGTCAAGTTATGTGATCTTTAATGCCTGGATTACAAAGCCTATAGTTGAAGCTCTGTAACTGGAAACCAGTTTGACGTATTGGTGTCAGAAGATGCCCATGCACACACACACAAACACACACGCAAAACACACACGCACACACGTGCAGACACACACACACTCACGCACACACACATTTCTCAATTGTAGTGTGTGTGGGGGTTGGGATGGTTATGGGGGCTTATACAGTCTTTTGCCCTTAGGAATGTTACAAACCAGCTACTTGTCCCATGATGCACCTCTCTATGGCTGTGTAATCAGCCATAAAGCAAAGTCTAGAATGCGTGCATGTGTGTTTTTGTTTTTGTGTATGTGAGTGTGTGTGTGTGTGTGTGTAGTGGTTGTAGGGTTGAGTTCTATTTGAAACTGTGTATTTCAAAAAGAGCTGACCCAGAAAAAAAGATAAGTAGAGAATGCCTAAACACAGCTACATCTCTCTTACTCTCCGCCTTGCTCACTCTTACTCTACTCTTTCTATCTTGTTTTATTTACATCTGAGTTACAAAGAGTAACAGCTCTCGAATCGTGTCATCGATTCTTGATGCGTCACAATGCTCAGTTAGCCTCGTGACGCAATCCTGGGTTCACATTCTGTTCCACTCTACATCCATCTGGCCTCAAGCCTGTTGAAAGCCTCTCCCCAAAGGAAAGTGTTATGCCCAATCAGTGCCAGGTGGAGGGAGGGGTTCAGCTCATGACAAAACAAGGAGCATCGCAGTAAATATTTCAAAACAAAGGCCTTGCCCAAAGTAAACGTAGCAATCTAAAAAGTTGACAGGGTTCGTCCAGGCTTTTGGCTGTGCCTCATTCTGTGAACCCTCAACACCGTTGTTCGTAGATTGGATCATTGATCAAGTTAATACTCCTTCCATATAGCCTAATGCAAATACAAATGCATTAACATGTGTATATCTTCAATTAAGTATGTAAAAGAGGCAAATTAAAATTCGAAAATCAAGCTTATTTTACAAGCAGTGACTACAGCACTATTTCTTTCCAAATGATCGCTTCTTCAACTTCTTCAATTTAGTTGTATTGTTTTTGTCAGAGCCGCCTATAAAGCTACCTATATAGTATCTTATTGTAAAATACAATTCCTTGTTACTGCCTTTAACTGCTTGTACAATTAATGTTATTCTTGTTTATTTTATTACAGATCCATAAACAGATACATCTTTGCATTACGGAAGGCGTATGAAGCTACGTTGCTAATGCTCTGGAGCCTGGGAATTTACATCAGCTCGCTATTGCTAATGGCTTCTGGCTACGTACAGTGGGATCACTGAACCAGGCTGGCCAAAGAGGGGGCTCACTGCCCTTGTCCGAACCCAGCAAGGTTCCCATGGTGAAAAAGCCTAAATCATCAACTTACCCTTTTAATAAGCCATTACATTTTGCACAGGTTGTGTTGCTATTGCTCTACTTCCATTTACATGGCCATTTTTACATTTAAATTAAGGGCCTTTATCAGACGCTTTTATCCAAAGCAACTTACAATAAGTACATTTGTCAGAAGAAGGAGAAACAATGTATCAATATCGGTACAGTAAGGATGTACATAGAATAAAGTGCCAACAATTGTTAGAGTAACCCATTCCCCGTATACAACAAAGCTAGCTAGGATAATATTGGATATGATGCTAAATACTATATTTAAGTACAAGAACGTACAACAATAAGTGCGTACATGAAGTGCCAGGACGTACAACATACAATCATTGCATAAGAGGGGTGGGTGGTGAGGGAGGCACTGCGGCCCTGTCATTGGCAGGGAGCTCGTTCCACCAGATGCGGTGCCAAAAACAGAAGAGTTGTGACCGTGATGATCAACCTTTACTTGCTCTTAGCGATGGTGGTACTAGGCGTACAGCTGAGGTAGTTGAACCTCGACCATATACCACGTTTGGTTGGGCCCATATGTGTCGAAATCAATTTCTGCCCTGGATGGTCTCGCAAAGCTAGTGATTAGCTGTTCTACGGCTGGATGTACAGCCTGTATCACAGAGCTTTAATAGACTTATAGGGCCAAAGGAAGGGACACAAACATGTGTAGCTCATGAAGTTAATGATGGGATCGATGGGCATGCCATGTTTAACACCATGAGATACCCCTATGAGGTCCTCCGGAGAACAGCCCAATCAAGGAGCATTCATATGGTCTTTTTCCTTAAGGATGTTTTCAAATTGTACTGCTCTCCTATGGCTTAAAGCTAATTGTAGCTAGCTATCAGGTTTCATCATGCTAATTGTGCTCTCCATGCATTATTTGGTGTTTTTTCCATCTGGAATCAGAGGACGGATTTGTAAAAGTCTTCATTTAGTTTTGCCCCATGTTTTCATGTTCTCCTGCTGGGGATGTTAACCGACTCGCACTTGTGTGCCTCAAGCCTCGACGGGCTTCTGTGTCCTGACGTTGGTCATGCAGGGGGAGGTATCTCTTTTTTTCATGCTCTGGGGCAGCGGTGTCTAGCGGGGTGACGACAGGCGTTTCAGACTCTTTTAATGTGGTTGCAATTGCATTATTTATAAGCTGAACAGAGCCGGAGACTCAAGCTGCATCACTATAACCTTCAGCCGCTCTGACTGACGACAATGGCTTTCAGTTTTTCAGTCCGCACACTTGTTGTATTCATGGCGTTTACATTTACTTTACTGCTTCTGTTTATTTAGAGCCTTCGTCTGGAAAATGTATTTACTGACAGAGCAGCATTTGAGTATAGTTTCTTTTATTTTCATTTGTTTAGAAATTAATAAAGAGAAAAAATAAAAAAAGAATATGTTTTTTTTGTGTATATATATATAAATAGGCCTATATATCTACTGTATATACATAACATATATAGGCCTGTATACATATGGATTTATCATAGTCTTGAAATGCTATATTAGTCTATATTATTGACCAATTATATTTTTAAAGAATTCCAATAAGATGGAATCGATGTACCTCTGTTTTCTTGATCTGAGGAAATGAGAACTCTTAACACCCATGGGGGTGATTTAATTGATGGATTCGCCTATAGCACTGGAAACAGAACACCGCTCAAAACGTATCGGCACACAGCGCGTCTGCGCTCGCGTGCTATTTAATTTTAGCAACAGTCAGTCTAATAGCTTTGAATAAAACTGGGGCTAAGCGCGGAACTTTAATTATACGTTATAGGTCTATTAGGGTTGGGAGGGGGGGTCGAAGCTGAACATCACAAGCCAGTCGGAGATGCTTGTTTCCTTGGCAACGGTACTCCGGCGCTCTGTCATTAACTATTCGCCCTTCGCGAGCCGTATGCAGCTGCGCGCGAGGCTGATGAGATGGAGGTGATACTGTTTACTTCACCGACTGCTTTCAGACTGTATTCGGAACAGAGCATTACAAGAACCGCGCGGGAGAGGAAGGATTTGATCCAACAAGCTGGCCTCTTTTTCACGTCAACATGTTTGGGTTCCTGCTGCCCCATCTGTTGATACTTGGCATCAATATATCTCTCCCCGCGAGCACAAACACACACACACACACACACACACACCCCCACACACACACACACACACACACACACACACACACACACACACACACACACACACACACACACACACACACACGCACACACACGCACACACACGCACTCGCCCCGTGCAAGGTATCAGCAGGCTGGGTGAGTGGTCCTCCATGTCGGCCAGAAAAAACACCCACAGACAGACCTTCTTCCTAAAGTGTAATCAATTATGTATCAGTTACAAAACACAAAACCATAAATCTGTGCTCCGCAGTTGACAGGCATTTAAATGTATCAACCGCGGGAAGTTAACATTTGCTCAACACACAGAAGCACTGTGGGGCCACTGTGCTCGGTGTAATTAAGCAGAGAGCACCAGGGAGTTGTGCGGCCCCGCTGTCCCAGAGCCACCAGTAGGGGAGAGAGAGGGAAGTGTGTCAATTATTAACGTTCAAACATCACGTTTTAATGTTGATATTAAACTAGACGGATAGTGGGCCTAACAAAAGTCAATGTCACGCATGGCAGGTGTCCAACGTTGTCCTTGTGTTTGTCCTTTACAGGTTTCGGCGCTATTTACATTCTTCTGTGTCTTAACACTGTCACTGTTATCCTAACCTTTGTTAAAGCGTTATATAGGCTGAAGAAGGTCGTTAGCGGGGACGTGGACGGGGAATTGTGTCGTTGACTCGTTGCATTAATTCACATACACAAGAGCATCTAGGCCGAAAGACCGAAGCCAAACCAGCGGAAGGAATCAGAGAAGGCATCGGCGGCGCGCCTTTCTAATGCTCCCAGCGCGGGAGCGAGCGGATCAGGACCAAGGACAGCGGCTCGCGAGCATCAGGTCATTCGGAACTCCACGCGCGTCGGAACCACAACACGTGTGATAATGAGGGAAATGTATCGAGGCGTCGGTCTAAAATAAAACGCCTTCTCTCGCAAAGTGGACCGTTTTAATCATCGCCTGTGTGTCATTAATTAAAAAGAAGGGGAAAAAAGAACCGAAACGGTAATCAACAGGACGCACCTGGGAATGGACGACAGGGTTTCAGTGTTGTGACTGTGTTGTACTCTCTCTGTGTGCGTGCGAGCAGCTCGCGGGCGAACAGGTTGGCGGTCTTTTATCCCGAGCCCGGGTCGAGGAAGTATCAAAGCGTCGTCCGCGGCTCCGCTGTCAGAACGTCACCGATGACATTCCGACGCTCCTCCGAGGTCGCGAGGACAAAGTGTGCGTGCTGCTAACGGGCACCGTGCGGTGGATGTGATTTCTTCCTATGTTTACATTCGAAGGAGAACGCTGTCTTGCTGGAAAGCGTGTACGTGTTTGTACATCTCGCCGCCTGTTTAAGTGTTCACACATCCAGCAAAGTGGGTCCTCTATCTTACCCCAGTGGTCCCAGTTTATTTGTTGCTTTTTTCTTATTTTCTGTCAAAATGCGTTTTTTGTTCCTCTTGGCCATTTTCGTGGTGTGCTCGTGCGCCCGTGGGGGATGCGAACCCAAGATAGTGAACATCGGGGCAGTTCTGAGTCAGAAACGCTACGAGCAGGTCTTCAAAGAAGCCGTGAGCCTGGCCAACGGCATCTATGGCAGGGACAAGTTTAAAATGAACGCCATCTCCGTCACGCACAAACCCAACGCCATCCAGATGGCCCTGTCCGTCTGTGAAGACCTGATATCCAACCAGGTAGGTCTCTTTCACTCTCTCTCTCTCTCTCTCTCTCTCTCTCTCTCTCTCTCTCTCTCTCTCTCTCTCTCTCTCTCTCTCTCTCTCTCTCTCTCTCTCTCTCTCTCTTGCTCTTTCTCTTTCTCTTTTTCTCCCCCTCCCTTTCTCTTTTCCTGTCTATGTCTCTCTCCCCCTCTCTCTCTCCCTCTCGCTCTCTCCCCCCCCCCTCTGCCTCTCCCTGTGTGTGTGTGTGTGTGTGTGTGTGTGTGTGTGTGTGTGTGTGTGTGTGTGTGTGTGTGTGTGTGTGTGTGTGTGTGTGTGTGTGTGTGTGTGAGTGTGCATGTGTGTGCGTGTGTTGGGGGAGGACTGTAAGGGTGACCTGTTGTTTGCACCATGTGTCAATACAGAAAGGACAGCGACAGAAAGACACATTCATTGATGATCAATTAATGGATTGATTGAGGTACAATAATTGTAATTATCACAATCATTAAAATGAACACAAATTCCACTGAAAATGCATACGCTAAAATGAAAGCAAGCTACACCACCAGTTTGGTCTCAGGGTAGGGTCAAAAGATAAATAGAGATAACAGGAGATAAACAGAAAGAAAGCTAATGAAAACTGAACATAGACGTGTATAAAGCTATCTTCTTATGATCAATTATTAGAACCCTAAGGACACAATGATGGCTCCCAAAGGGACTCTGAGTCACTTTTAAACATCCCACACACAAGCATATGGACGCACACGCAAGTGTGTGTGCGTGTGCTTGTGTGTGGGATGTTTAAAGCAATATGAATGAAGGTATACACACAAGCACTTCAACGTACTTCAACTGTTGCCTGGCTTTTTTTGATAGATGTGCATCATTGTTCCTCATTTTCTATACTGTCCAGTGTAGTCCTCGCTTCTCCAGTGGGGCTCTGTGTATTCTACAGCAGTACACAACAACGTTTAGCCTTCCCTTTCACGGCCCACCAAGTTGATGAATTCTGAATGAAATTGAGTGTAGCAAGGCTAAGAAATGATGCGTCATTGTACAATTTACCTCATGTTGCAAAACCTTGAATTACAGTGTGTCAAAGAAAGGTTCTTATGGCGATGTATCTGATATGAATTCACGTCATATCGGATACTTTTAAGTTCTGAGCTCAGTTTTATTAGCCCGAGGGTAGGACAGGGTCAACGGCACAATAAAACGTGTTTATTGACTTGGAGCTGTCGTCGGTGCCGCCATCTCACGACACTCCCAGATACGCGACTCTCAGACAGCTTTGACCCAGCGATGTGATGGTGTGAACACAAATGGAGATTTGACATGACACACTGAAGTACGTGGCCACAGTTAAACAGAACTTGGGCTGGGCTCTACAATGCCAACAGGCAAATTCCGACAATGTTACAGTGGCTACAGTTTTTTTCAAAAAAATATGAATTATTAATTCTGCCTTAACTTTCCCCTGTTGAATAATTACAGGAGAACAAGGCGTCAAAGCCAGTTCTATTATTCACAGCCAAGGGACTCCTCCGTCTTCTGTCATTGTGTTTTTTTGGGCAAATAATACAAGTACCTTTTTTCAACCATTATTTCAAAGAGCAAATCAACAAACACTAGATATTAATCATCTCATTGTTTTCTTTATATCATCTTAACGTCATCTTGTAATTTCATGTCTAGCCAGTGGCAGGATAGAACTCTTAGCTGAAAGGTGCTGGGTTCAAAACCCCAGATCAAAACTTAAGGCACCCTTGAGCAAGATGCCCGACCCCATACCTGCTGCCGAATGACAAATGAAAACAAATCAGTGTCAGTCTGTATTCTGATCCCTGTTTCTGTCGCGTTCATGATAGCAGCAAACATGCTGGAATAAGCCCTGGAATTAGTCTGGATTCCCCCGGTGCGGTTGACAAAGAGTGCCCAATACCCATCGCAGAAAACTCTTCTAGGTTAGGATGCTGCTCGGGGACAGCAGAACACACATGAGTACATAACACTGATCGCTTATTAGTCCCACCACCCACAGCTGTGTGCCCCTGATTGAGCATCTCCGCCCCATCCGTTGAGGCTGAAGCCAGGCCCCCTTCACACCACAAAATCACTTTGGGTAGAGTGTCAGCTCAAATAAATAGATAGTACCTTTCTACTTTAGGCAATAGAATATCTATGAGTTTGGCCTACATATATTCCATTTGACTCTCTCCCACTCTCTTTCTCTGTCTCTCTCTCTCTCTCTCTCTCTCGCCCCCTCTCGCTCCCCCTCTCTCGCTTCCCCTGCTCTTGCTCACATTTCTCTCTTAGTAATGGATTGTGGTTGTACGGGGTAGTCCCCATATTTCATAGCGGTAGACTGGTTGAATGGGGCGGTGTTCTGTGTTAAGTGTTGTATGGAGCAATTTACAGTGTCTGAGACTGAGATACTGGTCACAATGTGTGGGGAATATTAAAAAGCTAATACTCATGTGATGTTTCTAGTGGCCTTCATCTGTTTTGTATTTCATATGGTATATGACCTCACTAGTTTCCTTAATCTGATGTCAATCTCCAGGATAGATAGGACAACGTGTCCTGTCTGGTCTATATGTCCTCACTAGTGTCCTTAATCTGGTCTATATGTCCTCACTAGGAACCTATCTGGTCTATATGTCCTCACTAGTCTCCTATCTGGTCTATATGTCCTCACTAGTGTCCTTAATCTGGTCTATATGTCCTCACTAGGAACCTATCTGGTCTATATGTCCTCACTAGTCTCCTATCTGGTCTATATGTCCTCACTAGAGTCCTTGATCTAGTCTATATGTCCTAACTAGGAACCTATCTGGTCTATATGTCCTCACTAGCCTCCTTCATCTGGATATAGCCTCACCAGTGCCCTTAATTGTCTCTATGTGTTCAGTAGTCTCCTCCCGCTGGTCTTAATTTCCTCACTAGTGTCTTTCTATGTCACTAGTTCCGTTCTGTGCTCTATTGTCTCTTCTGCTCTATATGATTTCCCACCAGGGTACTAAATGGTCTATAGTGTCCTGTCTCTTCTATTCTATAATGTGTCTTTGATCCATCTATGCATGGGTTGTCGATGAATGAGGCCAACATGGCGCATGTGTGTGTGTGGGGGACAATGGCTTTATTATTGAGAGAGAGCGAGAGAGAGGTGAAAGAGAGAGAGCGAGAGAGAGAGCGTCAGAGAAAGAGAGAGCGTGAGAGAGAGAGAGCCTGAGTGAGAGAGAGCAAAAGAGAGAGCAAGAGAGAGAGCGAGAGAGCGAGAGATGGAGGGGAGATTAACAACCTCTTTCTCTGATAAAGCACAGGGAGGGGCAGATTAGAATGCCAGTGGTGATGATGCATAGAAGTAGAGCACACACATACACACACACACACAACACACACCCACACACACACACACACACACACGTGGTCAGACGACAACGTAGTGCTCCAGGGCTTTAGCTTGTCGTAGACAAGGCTGAGCATATTAAATATTCCTCTACTGTTATGCCAGCCTTTCTGCTGCCTCTCTGGCAGTCCATCTGTCCTACCTGTGTGTATATCTGTGTGCGTGTGTGTGTGTGTGTGTGTGTGTGTGTGTGTGTGTGTGTGTGTGTGTGTGTGTGTGTGTGTGTGTGCGTGTGCGTGTGCGCGTATGTGTGTTCCTGCATGCGTGTGCGTGTTTGTTATCGTATCGTGGGCAGTATTATAGGATGTTCTTCAGGTGTTCTGTGTTATCTTGCTAATGAAAAGCACGTGTGATTCCAGGTCTATGCCATCCTGGTGAGCCACCCGCCCCAGTCCAACGACCACCTGACGCCCACGCCCGTGTCCTACACCGCCGGCTTCTACCGCATCCCCGTGGTGGGCCTCACCACCCGCATGTCCATCTACTCTGACAAGGTAAACATTGTTGTCGTCGGCCCCTGTCGTCATCGTCGTCATCATCATCATCTTTGCAGTTGTCGTTGTCGTTATCATACTGATCATAATTACCATAATCGTTGTGATCATCACGGTCATAATCTTCGTCATTATCATCAGCATCATCGCTGTCTACGTCATCATCATTGTCGTCATCTTCATCCACGCCACCTGTTTGTTTGTCTATTCTGCAAGGAGGCGTCTTCATCCTCCTCCTCCTCACCTACTCACCACCACCACCACCACCACCACCACCAGGCTTTCCGTCCAACAACATCATTTCCTAACCACCAGCTGCTCCGCAATCCTTCTCTCATCCCAGATGACCATCTTCATCATTATTAACATGTCAGAAGCCCACTGTGATGATCAACATCATAATATCATACGCATGTTAGCGTAACTATCATCACCACCATCATCCTCATCGTCAGGTACGTTTTAGCAAACTTTATTTATTATGAATTTTATATTTGGATTTCAAATATATCAAGACTCATTCTGTTTTGAAATAATGGAATGAACATTGACGAATAAGGAGCTGCTATATAATTGTGTCTATTGTGTCAACTATTTTTACTTATCAACTGGCGTTGACCTTAATGCCTCTGGACACATGAGATTGACCTACAACCAATCACAGCAACAATCTGCATGACACATCAGCGGCAGCCATCTTGGTTGTTTAACGAAATGAAAATCTGTCTGAATAGGAGGGGGCCAGATGCAAATGCCAGAGATCATAAAACATGGGCTTGCAGATATGTGTGGTGCCCAGGTTAACTACTGACTAACACTACTAGTAATCCTACAGCTATTACTACTACTACTCCTTCTACTACTATTAATTGTATGTGTAGTAATAATAATCATAACATCTAAAAGGGATCACAGAAAAACTGAAAACAGTATTCCTGTGTTATATCTATATATCTCTTATTCAATTTGAAATGCAAAGTTTTGTTTAGGAACGCACAAACAGAACCGTTTTAATATGTGTTCCTTAAGGAGCTTTCAGTAACGTAGCAAAATACATCCGGCCATTGCATAGAGCCTCGAAGACCCTTTTGCATGTGAGAGTACCAACCCTCCTGCTCCCCCTCTCCTCTCCTCTCCTCCGTGTGCAGAGTATCCACCTGTCCTTCCTCCGGACCGTGCCGCCCTACTCCCACCAGGCCCAGGTGTGGTTCGACCTGATGAGAGAGTTCCGGTGGAACCACATCATCCTCATCGTGAGTGATGACCACGAGGGCCGAGCGGCACAGAAGAGACTGGAGACACTGCTGGAGGAAAGAGAGACCAAGGTGATACAGCATATGAAGCTGTGTGTGTGTGGGTGTGTGCAGTTTGTTTTGTATGGTTATGTGTGCGCGTCTTTTGTACCTTGTAGTCGGCTATGCTGCGTGATTCTGTTTCTTCTGTGTGTTTTGTGAGCTCACTCATCCACTCATCCATCTGTCATATTTCATTACATATTTTTCCTGGCTTTCTCATTTACTCTCTTTCTATCTGTCGATATCTGTCTGTCTGTCTGTCTGTCTGTCTGTCTGTCTGTCTGTCTGTCTGTCTGTCTGTCTGTCTGTCTATCTATCTATCTATCTATCTATCTATCTATCTATCTATCTCTCTCTCTCTCTCTCTCTCTCTCTCTCTCTCTCTCTCTCTCTCTCTCTCTCTCTCTCTCTCTCTCTCTCTCTCTCTCTCTATCTCTCTCTCTCTCTCTCTCTCTCTCTCTCTCTCTCTCTCCTCTCTCTCTCTCTCTCTCTCTCTCTTTCTCTGTCTCTCTCTCTGTCTGTCTGTCTGTCTGTCTGTCTGTCTGTCTGTCTGTCTGTCTGTCTGTCTGTCTGTCTGTCTGTCTGTCTGTCTGTCTGTCTATAGATCTATAGATCTATCTTTCTATCTTTCTAACATCATGTCCAGGTTACGTTCCTCCATCTCTACAGCGAAATTATCGAACCTAGAACTGGGGTCGCACAAACATACATACAGAAGGTGGGACAGAGAAACCAGTACACCGAGAAACCAGTGATTGAGTTAGTGTCTGTGTTGTGGGTCTCGTTGTGTATGGAATGGGCTCTCCCGAAGCAATGTTGTGTTTGTTGGGATTAAATAATAGATATGAGATGAATATGCTATAGAAGATACAGATCAGTGGCAGTAGTAACACTCTGTTAGAAGGCAGGGCTGCAGGGTTCTGATGGAAATACCATGTCACTGCCTGTTAATGGAAGTTATCACTCCCCTTCAATTTCACTTTGTAAAAAGGAAAGAGGAAGCGGCTGCTGGAAAGGGAAGGCAGTTTTGTCTACCCTCTGCACATTTCGCCCACTATGAGGACTGGCTTGTTTTGTGATGGATTGGAGATCTAAAGTTGGATAATGGGTGTATGCTGGATCACAAACACAGAGAGGTTCCAGACCTTTAAGTAAGCTGGCTCCAGGGGCACTCAGACTGACTTTCTGGAGCCATTAACTAAGATCATAGGAGGCCAGACTGACTGCTTTTAGACTTTTCCAAGAGTGACACACTGTTAGGTAGATTCATATCGTATCCCAAAGATACTTCAACTCATAAAAACACACTGTACATGCAAACATTAATTTGTCTTAAATTATTATGAATTGCAATTATTATGAATTGCATTTATGAATGCATTAAGATCTACAGATGTGTGCCTACCTATGTTCCTCTGGTCCTACTCCTGAAGAGGCCGTCTGTCTGTCAAGCATTTTGCTATAGGACCTTATGTGTTGGTCCATCGCTGAAAAAAAAATACACCACACTGCCTCAGACATGCTATAGTATATACTTATTTATACAACGGGTGGCTTAAATCCAGTGATCTGATTGGTTCCTAACTGTTGTATAATGAGCATATACATAACTGCTATGACGCCCAATCATTTTGTGAAAGTTTGCATATCACTCCGCGCCTGGAAGTAGAAACGGTTACAAAGTATAAAAGTAGTTGTATAAAAGCAATAGCACAGTTCACTGAAGCCTAAAAATATGTTGAATGATGGAGAGGGTGTAAATGTTGTTACTCC
>NC_044053.1:22478065-22500565 GCF_902167405.1 Gadus morhua
AACCCACCTCAAGAGTCACCTTCACATCCTAAACACACCTCCAGTCATCTTCACATCCTAACCCACCTCAAGAGTCACCTTCACATCCTAAACACACCTCCAGTCACCTTCACATACTAACCCACCTCAAGAGTCCCCTCTACATCCTAAACACACCTCCAGTCACCTCCACCTCCTAACCACACCTCCACCTAACCCCATCTACAGTCACCCACACATCCTAACAACATCTTGATCACCGTATCTCCTCTAAAATCTCCTAACTTGAACAATCAAAATGTATACATCCTGTATGTGTGTGTGTGTGTGTGTGTGTGTGTGTGTGTGTGTGTGTGTGTGTGTGTGTGTGTGTGTGTGTGTGTGTGTGTGTGTGTATGTGTGTGTGTGTGTGTGTGTGTGTGTGTGTGTGTGTGTGTGTGTGTGTGTGTGTGTGTGTGTGTGTGTGCGTGCGTGCAGCCCTTTTGGAAGGTTTAAAGTGAATAGTGAAGAAGAGGAGGAAGATGCCCTGACCCTGTCCTCGGCCATGTGGTTCTCTTGGGGAGTCCTGTTGAATTCTGGGATAGGAGAAGGTGGGTCTGCTTTATTAAGTAGCTCAGGAGGTAGAGCGGGTTGGCGGGTAACCGCAAGTGAGAGTGTCGAGGTGTCCCTGAGCAAGGCACCCTACCCTAACTGCTCCCGACGAGCTGGCTGTCGCCCTTGCATTGCTGACTCTGCCGTCGTGTGTGAACCATATCGCTATATTGATACAGTACAATGGGATACTTTACATACTATATGATACTATACCATATGATACGATAGGAAACAATACAATATAGGATACAATGCGCCATGATACGATACCAAATGATACGAAACAACATGATAAAAGACTATACTATGTGCTACTATACAATATGATACTTAACACTACACTGTGATACGTTATTCTTTAATGCGATATTAAAGGATACAAAACAATATGATACGATGCTATAATAGATTGCTATACAATACTATACAATACTAACCAGTTCTATATGGTACTATACTATCCTTTACTATTCAATACAATACAAGGCTATATGTTACAATGCACTGCAACAGAATGTGTGTGTGTGTCTGCAGGAGCTCCCCGGAGTTTCTCAGCGAGGATTTTGGGTATGGTGTGGGCAGGCTTCGCCATGATAATCGTGGCTTCCTATACTGCCAACCTGGCAGCCTTCCTGGTGCTGGACCGGCCTGAGGAGCGCATCACCGGCATCAATGACCCCAGGGTACCCACTCCACTACCCAGCTACCCTAAGGCCCGGGTCACACGTGTTCGGACCCATACGTTTGAAAACATAGCATTCTCTCTGTTTTTAGGACTCAGTTACATGAAAAACAACGTAACAGCATTTGCGTTCAGTGATTTAAAAAATGTCAAACACCTTCCTCGTGCAGATTGTTCAAAACCGCTGCCGAAATAGCAAGTGATATTTTGGAAAAGGAGTTTCATCGTGAACTCAATTTGCGTGTGGCAATTATTGTTTTATGTTTGTAAACAAATCTTATTCTATGTTGTTCTACTTGATTTGAATCTTTTCTTTCTACTCAACTCTATTGTATTTTAAAATGCCGCTGTGCTTTGATCTATGATGCTGTGCAATGACCTTACTCACCAGAGGTCGTGGTGTTTAACTCTGCTGAACGACTAAGTCATGGTGGATAATGACCTCGCTGTGATGTTGTGCTCTGGATCCGGCAGCTGCGTAACCCATCAGATAAGTTCATCTACGCCACAGTGAAGCAGAGTTCGGTGGACATTTACTTCCGGAGGCAGGTGGAGCTGAGTACCATGTACCGGCACATGGAGAAACACAACTACGAGAGTGCTGCAGAAGCCATCCAGGCTGTCCGTGACACGTATGGCCTCCTACACAAATGCACAGAATCACTGGGCACACCGAGAGCACACATTTTAAAGAATATATCAGAAAAAAACAAACACACAGTGTCATTACTTTCATTTGTACGTTGATGGCAATAGACAAGTATTCATTTGTTTGTACCTTGACCGTCAATACTTATCCTTGACTGGATAAGTATCGACTTACCAAGTCAAGGTATTAAACATGAACACAGTTAACAATTCAGAAATGGTTGCAGAAGCTCTATAGTGGCCTACCTGTGTCCAATGTTGTATGGCAGCATTAGCATGGGTACTGATGACAAGACAGAGAGCAGAAGATTTATTCCTGTCTGTCGGGGTCTCCTGCAGTAAGCTCCATGCCTTCATCTGGGACAGCGCTGTGTTGGAGTTTGAAGCGTCTCAGAAGTGTGACCTGGTGACCACCGGGGAGCTTTTCTTTCGTTCCGGATTTGGGATCGGGATGAGGAAAGACAGTCCCTGGAAGCAGAACGTGTCCTTGGCCATTCTCAGGTACGCCATGACAAACGGCCAACGCGGTCTTTAGGGCAAACCCCAGCCTCTGCACAGCCTCCCTGCAGCTGTCCCTGAGCAAGAAGATCAACACATGTTGCTAATGAATCTACAAAATCCAAATGACTTAAAGTCGTTCTCTGATTATATAGTTAATAGTACACTTAGGGGATCCTTTGTCAATAAACACAACGCAGGTAAATCTGGTTCCCATGACGATCAACTGGGGGAACGAGAGGATCTTCAGTAACATGACAAACTGCTGAATTTGGTTTGTTTTCCATCTTTTCCTCAGCTCTCATGAGAATGGCTTCATGGAGGACCTGGACAAGACGTGGGTTCGATACCAGGAGTGTGACTCCCGGAGCAACGCCCCCGCCACCCTCACCTTCGAGAACATGGCCGGTAGGCTGCAGACTCACACGCCAGTGACCAGACACCGTGACATCAGAAGGATGTTAAGCTAATATACAGACATGAACAAGGAGGATTTATGATCAAATACAAATCTCATCCACCTTAGGGGTGTTCATGCTGGTCGCCGGGGGGATCGTGGCTGGGATATTCCTCATCTTTATCGAGATCGCCTACAAACGACACAAAGACGCCCGCAGGAAACAGATGCAGCTCGCCTTCGCTGCTGTCAACGTCTGGCGGAAGAACCTACAGGTACGTAGCCAAACTGTTAAAATCTAAACTAAGCCTGCTCTATTCTACTGTACACCTACTGCACCGTAGAGCTACTCTACTGTAGTGGCGGCTGGTGGTTTTTAAAGTGAGGGAGGAAGGACTGCGTGCTGGGTAGCAATTGGCCTGCTTGCACTGCTAGTGGCGTATGGTGGCATAGGTATGTGAGACTCAGGTTGTATTAGGATGTTTTGGTGAACTACAAAATAGCAGGGTGGGATAATGTGAATTGATACAAATCCACCAGTGGCAGCATTGTACTTTGAAAGCTAGTGGGCAGCATGTCTTGGACTACAAGGACAGAAGGAAAGGATGCAAAGCCAATTAGTCAAATCAGGCCATCTCTTGATTTGTAAAACTAAATAAAAAAATATGGGACTTTGAGGCGAATGTGGATGTTAATGGATGTTTCAGAATTTTGGCAATGTTGTTAAGCCAATTAAGATTGAGGGACTTCATTTATAGATCAATTCAATCCTTCACGTGGGCTCCACAGCCGCAGGCCCGGGCTGCGGAAACGCCAAAATAAGCGAACAGAGCCGCACAGTGCTGCAACGAAAAGTAGCGCACTGCTCGGTGGAAAGGAGGCATACGAGGGGATAACCCATCCCTCCCATCCCTCCGGGCTGCTCCACAGCCAGTGGTTCATAGCGCAACCAGGGCTCCAGCCTATTGGTGAATAGATGTAGGGGGGATCCAGATCCCTTAGCTAGTCACACTCTCTCCCATTGAACCCCATGTTATTCACCGGCCGCCAACACATTCAGGGAAATTATTGGGAGTCAATGGAGGCTGAGGGAGGACCTTCCTCCCTGAAGTAATTGTCAATAGGCGATAGGGGGTGCTTTTGTCCCTTTAACCAGGGAAAGAAACACTACATATACAAAGGCATTAAAGTAGTCCTATTTAAGGGCATTAATTCATTACAGCAGTCTGGGCAATCTACATTTTTTATTCTCAGCAATGCTAAGTAGGATCTTCCTCCCTCTCCTCACTGGAGAAGCCTCCACTGCTCTACTGTAAACCAATTCTACTGTACACCTGTTCTACTGTGAACCTATTCTACTGTACACCTACTCCACAGTATAGCTACTCTACTGTTCACATATTCTTCTGTAAACCAATTATACTGTAAACCTATTATGCTGTACACCTATTCTACTGAACAACTGTTCTACTATACACTAGGGATGTGAATAACTCAAATTTTTGATGGTCGAATAATCGGCGGGTGGTATAAACGAATTATCGATTATTCAATGTGTGCCGACATTCAAAAATATTATAATTTCAAATTATAAATATGTACACTTCATGTGGAAAGTATAGACCGTCGCGAATCCCATTGAAACGAATGGCGCGATGATTCGGTCTTCAAAACGAGAGCTGGTAAATTGTGAAAATTCATTCAACTGTAATCAGACAACGCAGTTATATGCTATAGACCCTAGAGTATCTGTTGTATAGGCTGGGACGAAATCGAATTTAAAATATGTACAATGCATAACGTAAGCTCTCTGGCTCATAGCTGAGCGTACTAGAATACCTCCCGTTGCGAAGTTGTAGCTAAGGTCTGTCCTATTTACTGGAAGAGTGAATAACGTTTCTGTTGAATAAGAACCTTACGGCAAGGTAATGATTGTTCAAGGTTTTAGTCAAACCCTCAGGCGTTACCAGGGAAACAAAGTTATGGCTTGTGAAAAACTGTCCAAATGTTAAAAATCGAATTTGACCCTCGGGAACAAATAATCAAATAATCCAATATTCTGACCCATCCCTACTGTACACCTAATCCATCGTAAAGCTACTCTACTGTACTGCTATTCTACTGTAAACCTACTCTACTTTACAACCTAAACTGCTGCATGCCACGCTATACCACTGGGGCCGAAGGATGGTTGTTCAATGTCTTCAAAACGGAAGAGTATTATGCATTTGTTTGGCTGTTATTTCAACGCAGGTTCTATAACTAGGATTGACGTACTTACTATGTGAGTGAGCACCTGACCCCCTGGTGTTTGTGACCCGAAGGAAAACACAAAAGCAGCTGTGACTAATCGAACAGAGATTAAAACTGGAAAACCCAGGTATTGTACAAATAGTTGTGGTAATACCGGAGCTGAACAAAATACCTTGATGACACACAAACCGTGTGACACAAACAGACCCCAGACTGGTCCATATGAGAGAGTGCAGCGACAAGACCGTAAAACACCTTTTGCATAGATCAAGGGCAAAAACCAAACACAGACTCCCCCCTAAACCTGAAACACCAACACACAACTGCAGGCCAGGTCAGTCACATATGAAGCTCATGTGCTAACAAATGCACACACACACACACGCACACACACACAAACAACCACACACCCCCACCCGTCTAGCTTGGCGGTGCTTGTAAGGACCCCTTAAGGGAGCAGGGGCCATCACAGCAGGGGGTCTCCCAGGCTGGTCGCTTGGCAGCAGAGAGACACACTGGGTAACAGCAGACGCTGACCTTTTAGTCATGAAAGGAGAAACAAGCTGTACCACACCTGAATAAAGTCACCGCCCCGGGGCACCGCCGTCAAACCACCGTTACTATTAAAGGAACATGGGAGTGACTAATAATAGACACAATACAGGATCGTTATTAAAGGTCTCATGGCATGCTACTTTATGGATGCTTTAATATAGATATTAGTGCGCCCCTAACACAGTATTTGAATACGTTCCCGAAATTCAGCCGTGGTGCAGAATTACAGCCAGTACGAGCCAGTCGCACATTGAGCTTTCCCCAAACATGGCGTTTCTGTGTTTGTAGCTTTGATGCAAATGAGAAGGAGAGAGGCGGGTCAAGGAGGAGGGTGGGGTTGTGGCCTCGAGCAGCTTGCGGCCACGGTACCATGCGTTGTTTACAGTGGGTGGATGTATCGCAATGGCGAGGCGCGCACAGCCTTTGGCCGTGTTCGCCTCCAGACGATATTATGGATCTCAAACGACTGCGTCGGGTTCTCCGACGTCTCTGGTTTTTCCACTTCCACATCAATCTGAAGTAGACTGAATTGCATTCTGTTACCCCTGCCCGCTGCCGGGCGGTGGGGCTTCGTGGTGGTGGTGCCTCGCGGCAGCGGGCGGCAGGCAGCGGGACTCAACGATTGCTGAGATAACCCCAACTTCAGTCTCGTTATGGAAATACCAGATACGTCAAAGAACCAACGTGTTATGCGCCATAACACGTTGGTTCAGACAGCAGAACGATTATCCAACTAACAAAGAAGTGTACAACACTTGCGTTACAGTCCTAGAGCTTTATATCTAAATAATATCATACAATACATATCATATAATACGTTTTATCACGGCCAAAAGCTGTCTGCGCCTCCAGACAATATTATGAATCACAAACAACTGCGTCGGGTTCTCCGACGTCTCTGGTTCTTCCACTTCCACATCAGCTGGCAGTCTACTTCCAAATCAATCTGAAGTAGACTGCCCGCTGCCCGCTGTGGTGCTTCGCGGCGGTTGTGCCTTGCGGCAGCAGGCATCAGGCAGCGGGCAGCGGGGCTCAACGATGGCTGAGATAACCACCACTACTGTACAGTGTTGTTGTGGAAATACCAGAAACGTCTGAGAACGTGTTATGCGCCATAACACCAACAGCAGATCGGTTATCCAAATAACAAAGTAGTGTAACATATTTGCCTTACAGTGTGTGTAATCTCACTCACACACACACACATGTGGCGCCCGCAAGGCCGTAGCTCACTGTCTCATTGGCATTGGTAGCTTGGCCCCTTATGACGACATATGGGGCCACATTCCAAATCAGCGCCCCTGAGCTTCCATTTTTTCAAAGGCGAGTAGGAAACCCAGTACTTGTTTTACACCGAATGCAAGTTTTAGCCATTGGGGGACGACAGGCAGGCTAGGGGAACTCATATTAATGTTAGAATACCTCATAAAGTGAGAGTTTCATGCCATGGGACCTTTAATCTTGTACAGTCAGGGTTCAGAATGAACCCCTCTCATCAGCAAATGTTTTGTAGATTTACCATTTCTCAGGTTGAAAACATTCAGCGTTAAATTAAAAAGAATTCCTACCAATTCACCGAATTAAAATAAATATTTTGGTATGTATATTTAACTAAAGCTGTCCCAGTGAAATATGTGTTTTCATCCAGTAAAAGGTTTCTCTTCACATTCAAACCTGTGGATGTCATCAATAAATGACGAGGGTGACCATGTCAGGTGTATATGTACATCTACATGAATTGACATGTTAATGCGTGTTCCTTGCTAAATCGCAGGGGAAATGCTCTTAGCCGCGGTGCGCCATATAGGAGGGCAGCCCCCTCAGACAGATACACCGAGAATCGCCGAACACGCTTCATTATCTAGAAAGCTCATTCCTCTGTCGTATGAAATATTGATTGTTGTTGCTGGGTTCTAAAAGGCAGGGCTGTGTGTGTGCTGCTCATTGTAGCGTGTTTTGTTTGTTATGTGATACAATCTCCTGAGAGCTTTACTGCTAAGAGGTAGCTTCTGAAGGCATGTCTCTCACCGTCCCGCTCCTCTAGACCAGCTGCCTGAAAGCCTTTTCAGCGGCAGAGCCATAAAATATAAAATGACTTGAAATTATTCCTTATTCCGATAAGGATTCAAATTAAATGCAGACATTTTGGCTGACATGTTATATTCTACCCTGATTATTAATGATGGAAAGATGGTAAATAGATGTTGAATTGGACCTGGAAATGACACATAAAATGTAATTGTTTTAATAATATCAATGTTTGCCTTGTTGGTCAATCATATGCAGAGACTGAAAGATGTGTCTAGAATGGTATGTTGTTGACCCTGGTCTTGTCCCTTCACAAGCTCTCATTCCACACCATATGAGACAGACGCTGGTAGCGTGAAGCTGTCCCTGCATCTCTTCCACAGACATCGCTTCCGCAGGCATTTTCCAAAGCCAGTCCTTACGACCAAAAAAGCTTGAGGTGGAACGAGATAACAAACGCCGTCACTGTTTACCTGTGTAAGGACATGGTTCCCCTTCGCAATGTTGATAGAAGGGGCTTTAAAGAGATGGTCAAAACACTCAATCCCAGGTACGCGTTACCTGCCCGCACACACTTCAGCCAAATTGAAATGCCAAAACCATACGGCTAGGTCCGCGAGCAAGTGGAGAAAGAAATCCATACTATTAAACTATTAATGTTTTTCAGCGATTAAAGTAACTTGAGAAATGATTTTGCATATTTTTTCATTCCGTTTTGCTGCCAGTATTTTACCCTTCAGAAGCATTTATATTGAAATTAGACGATAAAATGAACATATGGTGCTATACCGTTACCGTCCATGCCTCAAATCATACTGTGATATACATTTTAGTCCATACCGTACAGCCCTATGTTGACACCTTATGAGGTGAGAAAGGTGGCTGGACCCAGAACACTGATAGGAGACAGCCTTTATCGGGTGCTATCTGTATGTTAACTGATGATTGACATTCTTTGCTTTACGCAAAATGTTAAAATGAGAATATTCAACTTGATGCAAATGGGTCCAAACCACCCAGAGAGTTATTGAAGCGTAGCATAGTAGTGCTAAAGTTTGTGATACTGACGCAAACCGTCTTGTATAAATGTTCCTGATTGAGGCGCTATAGTATCTTATGCAATCCTATGTGTCCTCAGCCAGATGGTAGCGTTCCTCTCATTGGTCAGGGAGAGGACTGAATCAGCCATATGCTGGTATAATCTATGAGCACTGGCCTGTTCTCTCACCCCCCTCCTCCGCCACTCACCCCCTCCCCCCTCCCTCATCTTTTGTTCTGCTCATTTCATCTCCTCCTGTGTGGTGTCCGTCCACCCAGGTTGTTGCTATGACGATGCAGTGGAATAGAGGAACAGTGTTTTGTCTTGCTTTTACTGGAATATTCTCATCTCCCTCATACAGTCACACACAAACAATGGACACATGAGTGGATTTGTCCGCATGGCTTGTTTATTTTTGTGGGGCTGGTATTCAAAAATAACCGCAGAATGCCTTCAATGATTAATCAGAGTAAGAGTATTCATCAAAGCCGTGTAACAAAGACAATTATCACAGGAGGGGGTACTATTATGGGTGAAAACAGGTGAAGACATTCACTTTATTATGGATCGCTTTTGCTGAACACCTCATGTTGACTCCTTTGAATTTAAACATCCTTCCAGACTGTCACAGCATGTTCCCTTTTCCTTCTCTTTACATCATCTCCAATTCCTTTCTCTCCTTTACTTTTGTCTTCTGTCCTCTCTTCATCCACTCCTCCTGCTCCTCCTGCTCCTCCTCCTCCTCCTCCACCTCCCCCACCTCCCCCTCCTCCAACTCCTCCACCTCCTCCGCCTCACCCTCCTCCACCTTCTCCTCCTCCTCCACATCATCCCCCTTCTCCTCCTCCTCCCCCTCCTCCTCCTCCTCCCTCTCCTCCTCCTCCTCCTCCACCTACCCCTCCTACACCTCCACCTCCTCCTCCTCCTCCTCCTCCTCCTCCTCCCCCTCCTCCACCTCCTCCGCCTCCCCCTCCTCCTCCCTCTCCTCCTCCTCCCCCTCCTCCTCCCCCTCCCTCTCCTCCTCAACCTCCTCCCCCTCCTCCTCCTCCCCCTCCTCCTCCTCCTCCTCCTCCTCCTCCACCTCCTCCTCCTCCTCCCTCTCCTCCTCCTCCTCCTCCCCCTCCTCCTCCTCCTCCTCCTCCTCCTCCTCCTCCTACTCCTCCTCAGGAATGTACTCTCTTCCTCTATCTTCTCGGGTTGTCCTCATGTGTGTCTCTCCATGCTTGGTGTCTTTCCTCTCCTTTCTGTCTGTCAGTCTGTCGGGTGTATCCCTTCATGAGGTCAACTGAACCTGCCTCCCTCCATCCTCTAGGGGTTTACTATACAAACAAACTCCTCCTGTTTTCGGTTCAGTCTGCAGGTCTAATGGTCAGCAATGTTCGCAGAATTAGTTTGTTAATCTATTCATTTAATTTTACTCAAAAGGCTCCTGGAATGAATCCACAGTTTATTAGGCAATATTATAATACACATACACACATACAGACATCTTGTCTGCCAAGCTGTCTGTGTCTGTGTGTGTGTGCGTGCGTGCGTGCGTGCGTGCGTGCGTGCGTGCGTGCGTGCGTGCGTGCGTGCGTGAGTGCGTGCGTGCTCGCGTGCGTGCGTGCGTGTCTGTTTGCTTTCCATATATTTTATTTTTATGATTAAACATGGATCCTGGATGCTTTGGCCAGGAGCCTCTGTTTTAAAGAGCTCTGTCAGTTCACCACATTTATCCCCCCAGCTCGGCCGTCACTGTTGATTGAACGGGGGGATTAACACCAGTTCAAACGGTGTTCCAGTCCATCTGCTTCTCTTATTGCTGTCCTTAATATGTCTTTGAATTCTTAACTCAGCATGGTCAGCAGCCTTCGCCTATTGTGTCATTCCCACCTATCAGGAACACTGTGAAGTACACCCTAGGGGTTCAAATGGCAATCAAATAGTCAATTCAATTTGCTCCTCCTAACACAATCAGTCCTCAAGAATATGTAGGAGAGTCAACGTTTTCTTTACTCAGCAATTCCCATACTTGCATGGGAAATAGAATGACTTCCTCTTTCTTTGTCAACTGTTTTTGAAAGTACATTTTGTGTTTCTCAAGGTGAAGAACATATTTTCGGATGCTTTATTCAATACGGATAAACCACTGAAACAATATATATTCTTGTTCTCCATGGGGTGACAGGCAGTCTGCCTGCCAGGTGGGGTCGGGAACGGGGATTTTATTTTTCTTTGTAACCCTGTGTTGTTATTTTCTATATGCGTGTTTCTTTATCAATGGCTTTTGAGTTGTGTCCAGACTCTGTGGTGTATGCTAACACACAAACAAACACTGACTCCTCCTCTGCAAGTAGGACTGGTATGGGTAGCTAATTTAGGCTTTAGGCTGTCATTCTATCGTGCTTTCTACAAACCTTGAGTGACCCCGGGTCCTTCTATAACCATAGATAGAGGTAGAGTGGAAGGGGCCAAACACAAACAAACCCCCAGTCTCATAGTAGTGATGTCGTCCTAAAGGGGTGTGACTTAGTTTGAAGTGGATGAGATGCAGCCTTCTGTCCTGCCCACTTAGTAAACCCCTCCCACTAACGCATTTCAACAGCATGGGAAATTGAGTGCTTGATTTCATTTTCGTATTTTTTTTATTATAACTACTATATGAGCTGGTTTTAAATTATAGTGTCCTGATTTTCATTTCCTTGTCTCTTGTACCGTCTCTATTTAGAAAAGTAGTCAATTTACGTTGGAATGTTAAAATTATTAATTTTGTTGAGAGCGGCGGAAGGTGCTCAGATTCACAATGATGGAATAACAGATGCATGGTTGTGTGTGTGTGTGTGTGTGTGTGTGTGTGTGTGTGTGTGTGTGTGTGTGTGTGTGTGTGTGTGTGTGTGTGTGTGTGTGTGTGTGTGTGTGTGTGTGTGTGTGTGTGTGTGTGTGTGTGTGTGGGTGCGTGCGTGCGTGCGTGCGTGCGTGCGTGCGTGCGTGCGTGTGTGTGTGTGTGTGTGTGTGTGTGTGTGTGTGTGTGTGTGTGTGTGAATTGAACTCTTACAATTTTCAATAAATCATATTCAGCTTTATTTTTTAATTAAAAAACATTCAAAATCAAATATTCAACGTAAATATTTTCAACGTCCCCAAACTCAACATGCCAAATTCAGCAATCGATCCTAGATGGTAGATCGAGGTCAAGCAAGGAGAGCGGGAAGAAGCGTTGAGCGTCTCTCGATTCTTCTTTCCTGATACAAACATTAATTCTAAACAGCCTTTTACACAGTAGCCTATAATAGGAAATGCTCTAAGGTAAATCAACGCCATTAAACATTGACTGTAGCTTTTTATGGGGAGAGAAGCAACGGTGGTGGACCTTCCTAAACGCCCTATCCATTGTATCGGCCATAAAATGCTAATCAAATAAAATAGAATGTATTTATTAAGCACTTTTAATTACAAGGTGAGGGGGGGAGCGGATCTGATGGTTTATTTATGTTTTTGTTATAATGCACACCATTTATTTTTTATTTTTTTACTGCAGTATGAAGTAAATAATGAACTAATGCCTGCATTTGAAGTGTGTGTGTGTGATTGCAGTGACGTGGCTGGATTTACATGTAACGTATAGTAATTGTAGCCGGTCAAGGAGCCCAATTTATTAGGGCACCAATTTGGGGCAATCCGCCGAGGTCACTTTGCCTACGTTTGGTGTGATGCTGGCGATCTGTGATGTGATGCTGAAGCCCGCTGCCCCTTTTGGAACGAGAGCGCAGAGCCGACAGTATTGCGCAACTGAAGCGCTTAGGGTGCATCCGGTGTCACAAAAAGAATACCCCCAATCCGAATTATCGATGACGATACAAACGTTACGTTTTAAGCGTGGGCATCATGCCTGTCTACACTTCAAACTCGTGCATGTTGCAGAAAATGTGCAACTGCGCCCCCTATGGTCACACTTTTTGGTGGCTTCTCTCCCCATTAAAAGCTAAAGTCAGTGTCAAATGACGTTGATTTACCTTTGAGCATTTGCTATTATAGGCTACTGTGTAAAATGCTGTTTAGAATTAACGTTTGTATTAAGAAAGAAAGAACCAGCGAGTGACGTTCTTATTCCCGCTCTCCTTGCTTGACCGCGATCTAGCATCTAGGATCGATTGCTCTTCCTTGGGTCCCCGGATGTTAACACTGATTTTTTAGACATTTAATTTTGCAGCTGAATTTGGCATGTTGAATTTGGGGACGTTGAAAATATTTACATAGAATTTTTTAACGTTGAATATTTGATTTTGAATTTTTTACCATTGAAAAATAAAGCTGAATATGATTTATTGAGTTAAATTCAGAGGCAAAAAATTCAGATACGTTATTTCAATGCATAAATATTCAGTGCTTAGAATTCAATGGCTTTTTATTTTCAAAATCCGATGGCACAGATTTACTTCCGTATGTGCGTGTGTGTACGATGGTTTGGTAAAAATGACCCTCAATAACATTCCACAGGGTTTAGAGGGGCTATTATCTAACATAAGAGAGTATTGCTTCACACCAACTTACAGAATTTAAATTTTGAAATAGGGCTGCCCAAAATACCTAGGCTTTGGTTTTAGTTGTTTCGATTTCTAGGTTTGGTCTCTTCATTAGATCAAGGTTTTGACTGATTGGAGACATAGAAAAACATTAAGACTGATGTTGGCTTAGATGTAGAAGATGTTGTCTAAGATGCAGCGACAGAACTTGCCTTGCGGCTATGTCGCGGCCACAGTAACAGTAGAAACTCTTTGCCAAAGTAAATAATGGGACACAAATGCTGCGGTCGCATCATTCCACCAGCTTGCTCCATTAGAAACAGGACTGATGTTCTGATATAACTATGTTAGCATTGTTAGTAGGATACAGACATGAGGCTCTGTTGGCTCAACAAATGTTGTTGCCATAAAAGGTTTTACGGATTTACCTACATTACCATTATTACATTAGTAATATGATATTCAAACAAACACACACGTTTATATGCAAACACACAGAGAGACACACAAGCAAACAAAAATTCACATACAAACACAAACTCACACACACATACATACAAAGGTATACATATATACACACAAACACACACACACATACCACTTGAATGTGTATAACTGGGTGGATTTCCATCTTTCTGAATCTGAGCATGAACCTGCTCTGTAAAAGGGGAGGAGGGAGGGGTGTTGTCTTAAGAAGAAGATGAAATGATAGAATTCGGGCTATGTTGTGCTGACTCCTTTGTTTGTCCTTTTCTTGTAGCCGTACCCGACTGACATCACTGGCCAGCTCAACCTCTCGGATCCGTCCGTCAGCACCGTGGTCTGAGACACACCCACGGCATTCAATATCCCAGCCAGAATATCCATGCTGCTACACCTTTTCAATCTGCCTAACACACTCACACACACAAAGACACACGAACCTACAGACACACAAACACCACCATTCATCCCCAAACCATCACTGAAACCTACTCTAGATACAAACACACACACACGCACTCATAGACACATATTTTCTCATCCTGCTTACAGAGGCAATCATTTTCCTTTCTGTGCAATTTTAAAGATGGTGTAGCATGTAACATAGTAGAGGTTCAGACTTAGCCACATGACATGTATTTGAGACTGGTCCACCTCAATTGTAGTTCAGACTGATCCACCTCAATTGTAGTCCAGACTGATCCACCTGACTTGTAGTTTAGTCTGTTCTACCTGACTTGTAGTTCAGACTGATCAACCTGACTTATAGTTTAGTCTGATCCATCTTGACTTGCAGTTCAGACTAATCCACCTGAATTGTAGTTCAGATTGAACCACCTGTAGTTCAGATTGACATCTCTGTATTTGACCAGTAATGTCAAGAACACAAGGGAACTTACTTCAGGACACTATCCTGGGATGAGTCCTTGTCGGAAAGAACAAAGACTCACGTCCTAACAAAACAGACATTCCACAGCACAGGGCTGATGTAGCTGCCATCTGTACTCTCAAGATTACATAGAACACGTGAAGCTGGCTAGTCAGAGCTATATATGTATCTCTGTCTATACTTAATGTACGTATTCATATGTTATATGTATGTGGTTTACAAAGGTATGTATTTTGGATTACCGTTTAGCTTTTCCTTTTGGGTTGTGATAGGAAAGAGGTTTACTTGAGGTTCTGGAGGGTAATTTGCTAGGCTGTCTTTCTAAGATACGGAGAGCCAACAGGAATTCATATCATCAAATACATTTTGGTTGTATATTCATAATGTATATATCCAGGGGCGTGTCCAGGAAAGGGGGAACAAAAAGGTTTTGGATTCCCCCCCCCCCCCCCCCATGTGCCACCCCAACTAAATCTGGCAGTCAACAGAATAGTTTAGTGATTGGACGACACAATGCTACACAAAAGTGAGTGACGTCCCCTGTGTTGTTCTGTGCCACTCCTGCCCCCTCCCCCCACCAAACCAACCTGGACACGCCCCTGGATATATCGGAGGACCCACTGGTTGCCAGTTGGAACCAATGAACACGGGTCGAGTAGCTTATCATTATCCCGAACCAATGACCATTAGACATGCAAAGGGCGTATGCATAATGCTGAGTGAGTTGTAGCTGCTGCTTCTTCGAGACAGACTTCAGACACTTACTCTGTTTGCATTCTGAGATCATTTGTGCAGTACTTGAGCACCTTGCTACAGCTATACATTACAAAGTGCCCATTGGATAAGCCTCATGGCCCACATTTCCCTTCAGATTTATGTAGCTCAATACGGCTTATGCTGAAAGTAGAATGCAGGTGTTATGATGTTGGCAGTTTTGTCCAGCTCTGTAATGTATAGCTGTATAGCAGTGATTTACCACCGGGGCCGTCCCTAGTGTTATGTGAAGGTACTTTTGTTATATACATTGTAATGAAAACAATGTTAATTGTATTGCTGTGACGAAATGCATCATTACTGTAACTTAAATAGGCACATCTGGTACAAGAGTGATAAAGGGTTATGGTTGGGTTCTAAATGACAGTAGGTTGTGAATCCCTACCGCAGAGGTGAAAGCCATTCAAAAAAAACATGCCATTTTTATGTGGAACTTTATTCGTATATATTTCGTAATAACTACGGCAGAAACCTTTTTGTAAATCCATTGAATCACAATTCCAAGTGCTACTAAGGCCACAGTGCTGAGGCAAAACAGTTGATGTCAGAAAAAGAGGTTTGTTTCCATATTTCTATGTTTGTACGTAAATATCCATGCTACTGCTTCATATTGTGTTCTTTTTTAACCTAACAGGTTAGTCGTATAAAAAGTAACTGTTTTTTATACTGAGCTTAGAAATTATTTTCAGGTCAAATTCTGCTCCGTCGCACTGTGATGACACCAGTCACCTTCAGCCGCTCCAACATCCTGTGATTGTGTTATACTGAGCTCTCTCTCTCTCTCTCTCTCTCTCTCTCTCTCTCTCTCTCTCTCTCTCTGTCTCTCTCTCTCTCTCTCTCTCTCTCTCTCTCTCTCTCTCTCTCTCTCTCTCTCTCTCTCTCTCTCTCTCTCTCTCTGTCTCTGTCTCTGTCTCTGTCTCTCTCTCTCTCGCTCTCTATCTCTCCCTCTTTCTCTCCCTCTCTTCCTCTCTCCCTCTTTTCCTCTCGCTTCCCTTCCTGTCTTTCTCTCTTCTATTCTGAGATTATGCATTTTATTGGATTTTTTTTTTTCGAACCGGAGCATGATTTATTTTACACTTGTTTCTTGTTCTAAAATTCTTATTTGATTTATAACAAAGGAAATATTTAATTCCCAATGATAACATTCTTATATTGTGTACAATCATTCATGTACTTTCACTTGAATTGTAAATTAACAAAGATTATTCTGTTTGTGGGCCTTTAATAGAGATAAGAGAGTTTATCCTTTGATGCACTGACATGTTGTGCGTACCACTTTATATAGTATAATATGTTTCTATGAATATTATACATGATCGGCTAACATAGTGCCCTGAGGTATATTTTAGTGCCGTATCTTCGTACGACCGGAATGACATCTAACAGTAGATGCCCTCATACGCCAATATGGGCTAGTGGGTCTATGTGGGTCCGAACCTGCCCCTGCCCAGAGTTTCTGCACCAGAGAACCAATTCTGGGCTGTAATGTTGCTAGCAGAGGACCATTACATGCAGATACATTTGTAATCCATGAGGTTCAGTAGGAGTAAAGCTTGTGACCCTTGCCCTTATACACATTTACCTCACCCACAGTCCGTTCAGCCACCACTTTCAGCTTTCATACAGCGTCGTTTTTATGTCACATAAAAACAAGAACTGTTGAACATACCACCCGATACACACTGATACCACGACCTTCCATTTGAGCTTGGAGAAAGAACATTAGCCGGTGGTTCTGGTAAGCTTAGGTTTGGAGTGATGTTTGTGTTGGTCATTGTGAGCATTTATGATGTA
This sequence comes from Gadus morhua, assembly GCF_902167405.1. Classification (NCBI taxonomy): domain Eukaryota; kingdom Metazoa; phylum Chordata; class Actinopteri; order Gadiformes; family Gadidae; genus Gadus; species Gadus morhua. Next base: position 22,495,184 of record NC_044053.1, read on the forward strand.
AACTCAGGCTTTATCATTCGTACTTGCATTGCTCTATGTTGATTTTAGATAATGTGGTATGTTATACAACAATAATAATATTAATGTGAAATTTGAATGGCTTAATTATAAGCTAAAAGTATTTTGTAAAATTGAACTCATATCTGTCCAGCTCTCCATCCTCTGACTTTGTACTGGAATTTGGTCTGATGTCTGTTGGAGCTGGTCTGAGTTCTGTTGGAGCTGGTCTGGTGTCTGTTGGAGCTGGTCTGGTGTCTGTTGGAGCTGGTCTGGTGTCTGTTGGAGCTGGTCTGGTGTCTGGGGGATGCTGGTTGGATGACTGGGTGAAGCTGGTTTGATGAATGGGTGAAGCTGGTTGGATGACTGGTTGAAGCTGGTTGGATGACTGGGTGAAGCTGGTTGGATGACTGGGTGAAACTGGTTGGATGACTGGGTGAGGCTGGTTGGATGAGTTGGTTAGGCTGGTTGGATGACTGGGTTAAGTTGGTTGGATGACTGGGTTAAGCTGGTTGGATGCCCTCTGGACTTGGTTTTATGACCATCATGAGTTTCCTCTCCATGATTTACACGCTACACATTGGCTGCACTTTAGAATAACTGCTACTTTATTACTAAGTGCAATAAAGTAAAGAGTGAATTTATACTGAATTCAGCATTTGTAAAGCATTAATGAATACTCAATATTAAACAGTTCCTAATAATCTCAATTATTAATAAGTTAATGAGAAAATGGTTTAAAAGATAATTTATGAAGAGTAAGTTGATGATTTACAAACTAACTACAATGTCTTAATAATGTCTGATAAATACATTTGTGCAATTCAGGTAGTTATTAACAATTTGTTTATTATGGTGGAATATAAATGTTCATTGTCTAATTATTTCATAATCCTTTAGGACTGATTTTGAATAGCTAATGAGTATCCATGTGTGAAAAAAGCTTTATAAAGGAGGAATTCTCTATTAACTTTGCTGTCTTCAAGCTTTAAAGTTACAGATAATCTAAAGAGCTACCAACACATTCTACAGCCTCACTATGTGGACCTCGCTCCAATTTGGGGATTATCGGTCTGGTACCAGTGGGACATGGTTGGCTATCAGTGAGTACAGTTGGACAGGAGGGTTGCTGGAAAGAGAGGTTCCATATGCTGTTTAACACGCGTGATAATGCTTCTTGTACAGGGGCACGCTGAGACCAGGTTTGATGCTGACATCTCCAAAGAGGGATGCCCTTTAAACCTGGAATCTCCAAACAGCTGTTATGTTCAAACCTGGTATTTTAGACAGCTGTTATGCTTATACTGGTTATACTGTGCATATGATGAAAACAACACTTTAACTTTGACTTTAAACCTGATATCTTCGATGTTATGTTTAAAAATTGTAGTTCCTGCTATCTGGTCAAAATAATGGGAAAAAAAATTGTATATTCAAATAGATACCAGCTTTAAACCTGGTATCGGCAAAGGTATATTATGTTTAAATCTAGCGTAACCTGAAACTGTGATATCATATTTCAAGCTGTGCTTTAGCTTGTCTGTCACCTGAAAAGCACTTCTGAACTGCCTGATCAATGCTCTATTAAGATGTCAACAAGAATTATCAGTATTCTAATAACCATTTATTACAGAAATCACTTGTATTTAATAATTGTTCAAATAAACTGTCTATGTTACACATCAAATGAGAATTAAGAAATGTTGTCTTTTTGAATCCAGCCAGCGGTGGAACCATTTCTGAATAAAACTCGAAGTATATAATGTACAAGATATCCCACTACAATGAGGCCGCCATGACATCTCTCCTCGTCAAATGACATTAACAGCATCTTCATTTTCTTCATCATTATTAGTGAGGTTGCTGCTGCAAGCACATCACTGTTCTCCTTACTTTTTCTTTATTCCCTTTGCCTGTTTCTTCAGCAATTAACTGCTCCTGCATACTTTCAGCTAGAGAAACCATTCAATTATCAAAACGTCCAGCTCTTTACGATGCTGGACCTTTTGATAATTGAATGGTTTAGGCTGCATTTTTTACTCTTTCAACTTTTTAAACTATTACGCTTTTTCAGCTTTTTTTTGGGCCGTCTGCCTTCTCTGACACTTCAACTACTGCAGACATTATAACTTGGGCAATTTTGAACGTTAACCTTCGTTCAAACATTTTAACACATCAACACACTTGTATCTTCAATAATCTGAAAAACAAATTTAGATTACTTTATACCTATTTCAGAATCACAGTTTAAGTTCCATATCGGCTTCATTTTCAGTTGGTCTCCTTGATATATGCTGAGGTTAGAGAACGGAGGCTGGCAGGCAGTGCAAACTCCCCCCGCGTCAAATGAGAGGATCAAAGAGGGCAGAGCTAGAGTCAACTGTGAAACCCTGTGTGTGTGTGTGTTTTGTTCATGGTGCAATAAAGACATGCATAATGGAAATTATGAATGTGATTGTCAAGGCGTCAACAGAGGTGAAAATGAAAATGATGATGAAAATGAATATGATGTGATATGATAAATTAACCACATTACAAGAAGGGTAAATTATTTTTCAATGAATTCCAATTAGTTAATGCAGTAAATAACAATTCACTAACAGTTTAGTGAATATTGCTAACCACTGTCTAGTATTCAAACGGTGTTCATGTCTAATAATGGTGTTATTGTTAACAAAGATGGTTTTCATGTTGTAAGGTATTATGTATACATTATTTAATAGGATTAGGGATAACATTACTCTAACCTTAACCCTAAACCCAGCCCTGATACTAGCCCTAACCCCTATTCTAATGCTGTAAAATAATGCTTTACTTCAGTAACTAATGTGAATTAATGGTTCGTTAATGTATCCTGTACATTAATTGTAATTTTACCATTTAATTGATAAGAAAATCATGCCGGATAAAACCCTTTAAAGCTATGTTCTCTGTTCAACCCTTTGGGTTGTTAAGCAGGAGGCTTTATTGGGCATTTTAGCGCAATTAAACCGATCAATCGATCCCCATCTGTCAGAATATCATTCCGCTCGGCGTATACCGTTGTCATGACAACCCGTCTGTAATGTGGGACCAGGGCAAGATGTGATGAAGAAGAAGGCAAGCAGTGAAACCTGCTAGCTTCATTAAGGAGAGAGAAACAACGGGGTCAGGACGAGTGCGTGGGAGCTACCATAACCTCGCCAAGAACATCCGTAGGCCTACAACCTCAACTCTCACACCTCTGATCATAACCCTGATCCTAACCCTGATCCTTCCCCACGTGTCATTTCATACCTTAACTCAGCTATTGTATGGTGGAACACCAAGCCTTATTCATAGCTCACACACGACAGAAAAAACACTCACAAGAAGGAAACAAAAATCATCCCTCCTATTCTCCTTCTCCTCGCCCCTCCCCTCCCCTCAGCTCTCCTCTTGGTTTGGTACCTCTTCTCTTCCCCTTTTTCTTCTCTGGTCATGGTAGCTGAAGGGACGGGTACAGTCGCTTTGATGGCCGCTATATTTAGACGACAGCGGAGAGGGTGGGGGGAGGGGGAGGGGGAGGGGGGGTTGGAAGGGGCACCCAATAACAAGTTGGAAAGGGACAGGAAGCTCAGGGTGCAGATCAAAGCCCAGCTCAAGTATCACATGATAGGGGAGTTTGAGGCAGCTGTGTGGCGCGCATTAGCACATACAAAGGGGCGCCTTCTTCCCTGCTCATTTCCATATTTATTGAGAAAAAAGACTGTCATTTTATTTCTCTTCAAAATGAATATGGATGAGGTCCAGAGTCGCAGAGTGGAGTGTGTGTTCTCTTTGGATCAATCCTCAAAAGTGGAGCCAGCATGTTACACAGGGGAAGCCATTTTACATTTAGCGTTTCATTAAAATATGTTAATTATTATAGAATTGCATTGCATCAAATTAATAATATAATCAATATCGATAATAAAATATGAACAACTACGAAGTCCTACAAAATCGATGAACCTCAACTTTTCTTTGAAGCTGTATCAGCATCCATCAGTATGGCTGTAATTAGAAGGTCCCGTTATATGAAGTGTATTCACAGGACGAACCACCACTATTCTACTCAGCAAAGCACCTAAATTACACCTACTGGTGCGGAGGAGAACAGCGGCCCCCTAGATGGACCTTGTTGTGATGAACCCTACTCAAGTTGTTGTTGGATGGGACAGAAGTGGTGGAACGAGAGAAAGGGACTAGAAATCAGGCTTCTAGGGAATACTCTTCGTCTAGAGGGGACCCAGGCACAGCCGGTGCTACGGTCCCACACGCAACCCAATGGAAACGTGTTGCGCAGTGGCGCTCACCGAAATGAAACACTGACAAACCCAAAAGGGAACACCCTGGTTACAAAGGGTGACATAGGAATACTGTGTAGATACCCAGGACCAAATTCGCCCTGAGAATTGGGCAAACAGGTTCTAAGGTCTATAATGGGGGTACCCTGTATGCTCAACAACCAACTGCAACTGAAAATCAGCCAAGTCTAAAAACGCACGCCGATTCATATCTACAACTTTCGTGAAGAAGAGACGACCGAAGGCGTTCTCTCTTCAGCTCCAACTTTAGAACTGCCTGAACTCTTGCTGCTGGACCCAATAGTCCTTCAGTACAGGGGTGAAATAGTCAGTGTTTCTCACACTACATTAATAACAGGCATTTGCATACCTAGACCTGCAATTAACTGAATGAGCAAGACCTGTTATAAAATACCCCTACTACCTACTACATATCCGTGTTAAAGACCAATTTATAAATAAAAAATGACATAAATATCCTACAGTAAAAGCGGTGTTTAGAGCTACAATGGTTAATGATAGTTGACAGGATGGGGGACCCCTATAAGACCCTATAAGGCTCTGTCACATACAGCTGTTATCATATAGGTTGCGCTTTGAAAGGTCAGCGGTGGAAATCATTGAACTTTGAGTGCAGAGCTCAGTGGAAGTTTGAGCGTTAGCCCAACGGTTCTGCATAGCTTGTTGCCCCCGCTCTCCCCATAGGAAAACAATGGCCCAGCCAGCACAGAGACGCTTCACTGCCTATAGTAGGTAGTACCTGTCATGTGTGGGGCCCCAACGCGCTCTGTCGCTTGACCCCTCAAACTGTTTGGCGGAAGAATACAAGAATGCTGAAGAATAGATGAAGAGGCACTTTCTTTTGAGTCGCAAGAAGAATACAAAATGCAATACAAATAACAGGACATTAACATTAAATCTCCAAATATTGAGGCATCCGAAATAACTAAATAGAAAATATAAATAAGCATGTACTTCTTAATGTTAGTTTGATTTAACACAAAACACAATAGAAGGACATTCTTACAGCACACATACCCCAAAACACATGTAACCCACATTGGTACAAACATATAAT
>NC_044053.1:22505565-22510565 GCF_902167405.1 Gadus morhua
ATTGTTTTTTCCTTTGAAACTTTTACAGACTGAGTAGAGTGCAGCACAAAACATGAAACTCTTTAAGTAAGAGGGAACAGCAGGACAACATCTGGAAATCCACAAATTCCTGCAGAAGCTGGATTCTGGATTTAGGAATCCACAACAAAAACTGGATTCAAATATTTTATTTTATTTTAAAAGCCTGTATCTATTTTTATATTATTTTATGGTGGTTTTTATCTGTCATGTTCGCAGAAGTTGCTGTTGTTGATTTGTGATTAACAAATATAAGCCAGTACACAAAATATTTTAATATAAGTTGGACTTCTAAATCCAATTATATAATTGGACATTATAATCACCATTTAATGTTATAGAATAAAAGCAATCTAGCAATTAACCACCAAGGCTTGGAGGACTTGCTGAGAAAATGGTGATGGCCTTGCTTATCTGCGTGTGTGTGTGTGTGTGTGTGTGTGTGTGTGTGTGTGTGTGTGTGTGTGTGTGTGTGTGTGTGTGTGTGTGTGTGTGTGTGTTTGTGTGTGTGTGTGTGTGTGTGTGTGTGTGTGTGTGTGTGTGTGTGTGTGTGTGTGTGTGTGTGTGTGTGTGTGTGTGTGTGTGTGTGTGTGTGTGTGTGTGTGTGTGTGTGCAAAATACTACAGAACAGATAATGTGGTGAATCAATGTTCCTTTGTTCGAAGAGTCAACAGACCATCAGCCACACATGAGGAGAGAGAGAGAGAGAGAGAGAGAGAGAGAGAGAGAGAGAGAGAGAGAGAGAGAGAGAGAGAGAGAGAGAGAGAGAGAGAGAGAGAGAGAGAGAGAGAGAAAGAGAAAGAGAAAGAGAGAATAAAAAGAGGGACAAACTGCCAGGGAGAGGAAGAGAGGGAGGGAAGAGGCTGTGTGAAAATCTCTTCATACTTAATATCCTGTTCACTGAAAAGGCATTAGTGTGTTGCTATCTTTTTCTACATGTGTGCAACAGGAACGTTTTCAGAATCAAATGAGTGGTGATGTCTGAATGTATCAGTGGAAAGAGAAGGGGGCTTCTAGGGAACATATGGTCACTATTAGTGGACGAAAACTAAAGCATTGGATGGAAAATACTCACAGACCTCTGCACACAACATAGCATATCACCCTATCACTAGCCTCTGTTCCACTAGCCTCTGTTCCACTAGCCTCTGTTCCACTAGCCTCTGTTCCACTAGCCTCTGTTTCACTAGCCTCTGTTCCACTAGCCTCTGTTCCTCTAGCCTCTGTTCCACCAGCCTCTGTTCCACCAGCCTCTGTTCCTCTAGCCTCTGTTCCTCTATCATCTGTTCCTCTAGCCTCTGTTCCACTAGCCTCTGTTCCACTAGCCTCCTTAGAACTAGCATCTGAACAACTAGCCTCTGTTCCACTAGCCTCTGTTCCACTAGCCTCCTTAGAACTAGCCTCTGATCAACTAGCCTCTGTTCCACTAGCTTCTGTTCCACTAGCCTCCTTAGAACTAGCCTCTGATCAACTAGCCTCTGTTCCACTAGCTTCTTGACTAGCCTTTAATCCATTAGCCTCTGAACCCCCAGCTTCTTCTTGCCTAGACTGGGATCCACCTACCTCTTCTCCAAAGGTCTGTGATCCACTAGCCTTACCTCCATAAACCTCTGATCCTCTAGCTTCATCTTCAATGGCCTCTGAACCACCAACCTCTTCTCCACAAGTCTCTGATCAACGAGCCCCTCGGTTGCACCAGCTTGTTCTCCCCTAGCCTCGGTGCCATTTGCTTGGTGGACACTTTAGTCCAAAGTTTCTTACAAGTGAGACTTTCAGAACTAAAAAATCCTAAACAACAGGGTTGTTATTGAGTTTGGCAACACAAAAGCCGGAGGACATGTGTGAAAACAGCTATGTGATGCCAGCTAGCGAAGCTCCTCTGTGTGGCTGGGGTGAGTTGGAGGGGTTCTGGGATTGTTGATTGTTTGATTCTGGTCAACCAAGAGAGAGGTACTCATTTTCCATTTGTAGAATGTATCAGTTACAGGATGTGATTTTATAGATTACATTATTGAAATCCCTATCGATCAGCATTGAAAATATGATTTAAAGTGACAAGATAGTCGAAATTTTACACATGGGACTTAAACCTATGTTTGCTTTATTACCTATGTATATTAATGAAATATAATTAATTAATTAATTAATTAATTGAAATATAAGGCAATCACAAAAAAATAACGATTAACCTCAAGAATAGCCAGCACTTTTAATGACAACTTGAAACGGATTACAGAGTGCATGGTTGTCCTGTAATATAAGTTTATAGCCACATCAAATACTTGAAAGTATGGATGCAATTATGGTAAAATGGTCTATGGTTATAAGCCATCCATAAGCAAAACCTTGATATGTAACTTCATATCATTCATTCAAAAGACGACTTGCTTTTGCTTTTCAAGTGAGATAATTCAGTAAGAAAAACTAGGAAAAACCAACGGCACACGTCCTCAGCTCCCATCCCACTCGGCGCCATCGATCACGTTCTTGTACGGATTCACATCGTCCGCCTCCACATCTCTTACGGCCACTTGGGGCACGGGTGCCCTCCGCCAGAGTTTGGGAATGGCGTAGCTGTCCGTCTCGGTGCTGTAGGGGGGCTCGTGAACCGGGGGTTCGACGTCGATCCCCATAGTCCTCCAGGCATTGCCTCTCACCTCCTCCAGTTCGTCGTACGTGGGGGCGGCGGGGAACCCGGGGTCGGCGACGGCGCCGTACCCCTCCGGCTGGTCGTAGATGTGCTCCGCCCTGCCCCGGGCGCCCCTGGAGGACGCCGCCCGGGCCCGCAGCGCGTGTTTGATCTGGGAGTCGTCGATGATGTCGTAGAGCGGGTCGGCCTGCGCCACATGACCGAACATCTCCTCGGGGTCCGCCGTGATGTGGGGGCCGATGTGGTTGAAAGGGAGCGAGTACGCCGGCTCCTGCGGGAGCATCAGGCCCGGGGGACAGGGGGAGACGCTCCCTCCCTCCCGCGCCTTCACTTTCCTCTTCTCTCGGTCGTTGCCCGCCGCTCCGGGCGGCCCGGCGCCTTTGGACACCTGAGCGTACGTCATGTCTGCGTCTGGTTGGAGCGACGGGATGGGAGAGGGGGGCTTGTACGAGAGAGGGTCAGGGGGCTGGGGGAGGTCCAGGCTGCTGGAGAGCAGAGGACAGCTCTGGATGGGCTTCACCGGAATCTTGCGGGGAATCGGAATCTCTCGGGTCTCCAGAGTCAAACTCTTCACGCCTGTCAAGATTTTGTCAGCAGGGGGCTCTAGATGAGACTGAGAGAGGGGGGAGGTTTATCATTGAGTAATCGGAATAGAGCAAGAAGAATAAAGACAGCCGTGAGTGTGCTGACGAACAACGACCTTGTGTTCATGTGTGTGCGTGCGCGTGTGATATCAACGCGTGTGTCCACCTACCAGCGACGGGGTGAGCTTTTTGTGCGCTCCTTTCTCTCTGGCCTCCTCAAAGTCGTCCAACCTGCTGTACTCACAGTCGCCCCCCTGTAGAGGCGTCACGTTATTACACAACACGCGCGAGGAGCTAGCGGCCTGTAGGCTGCGGGTGGTAGAGGACGGGTTTACCTGTCCGGGCTGCTGGTGGTTATGTAGGGAGATGTCTGGGCTGTTGTCTGCGTCACAGCTGGGCCGCTGGGGCAGCACCTCGGGATGGGCCTTGATGGCGGTGTCCAGGGCCTGGAACAGCGTGTTGCCCTGTCGGGTGTCAAACTCAAAGGAGCCCTCGCCAGAAGCACACCTCCTCCCGGCCTCGAAGGAGAAGCTGGTCTGTTGGGGGGCGAGAGAGGTTTTAATAATGGGGATTCAGTGGTCCACTGGCCAGCGGTTCATTCTTGGGTCAGGGTTGGTTTTGGTTTCAGTTGAGTGTCCGAAAACCGCTCAAACTGTTTTAATGGACTTGGCCACCAGGATAGTGTGGCATAAGGCTAGTGTCATGGTCTGTCGGTTTCCTTGTCTTGTTTTGGTGTGTTTCCTGTTTTACTTTGGAATCTCTGTCTTGTTTCTCCCCATGTCCGGTCAACATGCCTGTGTGTGTTTGGTATTTAAGCCCTTGTCTTTCCTTTGTTCCTTGTCGGATCATTTTAGTTTGTGGTGAGTTGTGTCCTGTGTGTTACCTGTGTTCCCGGTGTTCCCTGTGTTACCTGCGTTCCTTGCCTTTTGCGTTAATAAATTATCCTTTTATTGAACTGTCTGCTATTTGGTCTACCTGCCTGCCTGCCACCCGCTAACCGTGACAGCTACTTCTGTGGCAAAGCGCGATGCCAGCATTTTCATCTAATAAGCCAATCTAACATATTTCCATATTTTACAGATTGTTTCAATTGGCAATTTGCTCTGCTTAGTATTTTCAAGACCATGCCATATGAATGGATATGTTTGTGCTCATTTGCCCAAAAATGCATGTTTTTTTATCACTGGACAATAAAGTATTCTCTCGCTTGCAGGCAAAACACGAAACCCAACGGAGCACCACATCGCTTATGAATCTGCGTCATTGCGGCAGGTCTACAAGGGTCCTTATGAAGCGTCCCTCCGCCTCAAAGTGATATTACAAACGATCCCCAGGGCGCCCCCAGACCCCGGCGCTTCCTGCACCTTGTCCCGCCCGAAGCGGCGCAGGAAGCGGTAGGGCCAGCTGAACAGGAGCTGGTGAGAGCTGGGGTCCAGCAGGTGCAGGCTCTCGGCATCCGTCCTCAGCACGCACACGCCCGTCAGGCCACACCTTTCCGCTGCTTTGGTTCTCCGAACGCATACCCTGAAATCATGCACTAACACACCCAACCACACAGACGCAACCACACACAGACACACACACACACACACACACACACACACACACACACACACACACACACACACACACACACACATACACACACACACACACACACACACACAAACATATGGATTCACACGCGCATGCACACACAAACACACACACACACAGGCGCAGACAAACATGTATGTACATGCGTGCAT
>NC_044053.1:22515565-22520565 GCF_902167405.1 Gadus morhua
AGACAGAGCAAATAAAAAAGTAAATATTTCATGCAATTCTTTATAAACACTTCATTGTTGTATTTAGTATGCTGCCGATGACATCTGAAACTCTTTATACCCAGAGTTTTCTGATTTAGAAATGGGGATTTCGAGATGATGATGCAATGAAATGAGGCTCTTTGTGACCATCACAACTATCTTCAAGTTTTATTTGCCACACATGCCATTGGTTAAACCTAATCCAGGCTCCGTCTTAAGCAGCAAGTAGTTAATCCCAACAGAGCACAACACAAATGTGACCCCCACAGTCACAGCCAGCTGCCTGTTCTGACGGCACATCGGAGACACTGAGGGTACATGACCCTGCCATAAGAAGCAGAACTTAGTTTTCATCTGTTACGATCAATGAAACACGGCTACTTTTAGGCACCAGGCGTTGTGGGCAGACTTATCTTGGCTTGCTTGATTTCCTGGTACATAAAAAAAGGGAAGACTCATTATATGAGGTATGAGTGACTCAAGTGTCAGTCCCATGTGGCCTCTGTGAAGCAAGTCTTCTCTGTCTGTCTGTCTTAGCAGGGGTTAGTGGCCGTCTATTGGTCACTGTTAACGGATGGCATATTGTTGTAGGTGTCGGTCCAGTAGCGAACATACTCTGCTCTCAGGTCAAACCTATAACCAGAGGGGGAGAAGAGCAGACCGAGGACCAATAACAATATGATCAGTGTCAACAACGACTGATTAATATCAGTGAAAAAACCTTAATCAACTCATTGAAAACATCCACATGAACAAAAATAATGATTAGGTACAGCATTTGGCCACAAGTGAGTGACACTTAAGTTAATTCTGAAAGGCCTGAAGCATCCACATTCAACCGTTTGTGTGCAGGTATACAGGCACAGCATACCAACATGAATGCCCTTCACTAATGGAGGTCGTTCATAAAGATCCATCCAGATCCGTCCATGTGTTTAGCGTCTCTTGTCTAGATGTGTATCGTCCGTCTCCTGGACGGGGACTGTACCTGACAGAGGACTTGGTGATGTCGCTGTTGATGACGAGGTACGGGTGACGACTGGGGGTGAAGGGGGGCCAGATGGTGGGCACCTTGCTGCCGCGGCTGGGGTCCCTGTTCCACACCAGGGGACAAGAGGAGACACAAAGGACAGATTTAAACTATTACCAAACTGAATTTCTTTCTCCTTTCGCATCAAACCTCAATGCCAAGATTTGAACTTGACAAGGAAGCATGTCACATTGATAGTCTTTAAATTGAATACAAATAATTCATTACATGTATCATAATAATAATAATAATAATACATTCCCATTGTTTTTCACACGTGCTAGTGAATTTTATTTATTCATTCCCTGGATTGCTTGAATGAGTCAAAAAAGACTCTGGACAGCCTTATCACACGTTGACATCATGCATTACCCGGTCTTAGCAAAGTTGGTCCAGTAGGCGATCATGTAGCCGGACAGATCCCGATGGCGTGGAAAGTAGATTAGCGGTTTGTCGAAGGGCTTCCCAAACAAATACTGAACGTCCTCTGCGTGCATAGCCCCCACCCAGCTAGGGAGGCCGGGGATACGAGTCTTCATGTCGAACAGGTAGGAGTAGGTACGGGCCCCTCTGACGGACAGAACAGTGGACAAGTAAACAGTTACACAATTTTTGCAGCAGTAGAATGTCAGTTGAACCTTGGATGTAGCAAGTCCTACTATGTTGAAGCAGACATTCTTGGGGGTAGATGGTACAGTTAACAGTTAACAGTATAACTCGCTTCCAGATCGCCGTCGCTAGCGACAAGATTTATGCAAATGTGAAGCGGAACAAAGTGAAAAGCCCTGATATCCCACATTTGAGCTCGTCTGCCATCAGAATTTAGATCTTAATTTTAAGGTCCGATTTTTTAAGACTCATTTAGCAGAAACTTTCATCCAAGACGACTTTCAAGTGAGGAAATCAAAGAACACAATCACAATTGGAGTATCTAAAAAAAGCTCTGGTGCTGCATGACCCAATTCTACGACAACTGAAGGCGAGAGTTCAGAGTAGCCGTAGGGATAAGAATTAAAAGGTTAGTATTCTATACTGATTTTGTGTTAGTGCCAACAATAACTGTCAATATCACATATAAATTGAGACTTAAAAAGGATTTCAATTTTATTGAAGGATACGGTTTTGGCGTTACCACGTTCCTCCTTTAGAATCCAGAATATACTATAGATACACTGGATCAATAAGTGCAAGAATACTTGCACACATGGATCCAAAATCAGAAGGCCTCACCTGGCGTGTTGGGCATGGAGCTGGAGGGCAACCTGGGTGGGAACCAGGAAGAGATAGTCTGTCTCGATGTCGGTCACGGTCTTCTTGACCATGTCCTGCTGGGGCACGGACCCCCAGTTGGCAGAGTACATACTGTAGACCGACTGGATGGCCTCCGCCCCCTTCTGCTGGGTCAGCCCGGAGATCAACTTCTTCACCTGAGCACTGCAGACACACCGAGACAACCACGCACTCTAAAGAGCTGTACTACTGGTAAACATACTGCTGTCAAAACTACCAATACTCTCTCCTACAGGTACTATCTAATACTGCTATAGAAATCATGTATATTCTCTACTACTGGTACAATGACATACTGCTCTAGAAACTATGTATCCTCTCCACTACTGGTACAATCTAATACTGCTGTAGAAATGATCTATACTCATTCATTCTAATAACTCAATCTAAACTATCTATACTCTGGACTACTCTTACATTCTAATAACTTTATAAATCATCTATACTCTCTGCTACTGGTACATTCTCATAGTTCTATATAAACTATGCATGCTCTCTACTACTGGTACTTTCAAATACTGCTATATAAACTATCTATACCCTCTACTACTGGTAAATTGTAATACTGCTATGGAAACTATATACTCTCTATCACTGGTACCTTCTTATACTGCTAGAGATACTCTCTTTCAATGGTACATTATAATACTGCTTTATAAACTATATTCTACTACTGGTACATATATATATTATATATATATATGTATATATAATACATATCTCATAGCTCTTCTCATGGACATATTATATATGTATATATATATACATATATATATTACTGCTGTCAGTTAAACGCGTTGTTAACGGCGTTAACGCAAACCAATTTTAACGGCGTTAATTTCTTTATCGCGGGATTAACGCAATTTTTTATTTATTTTTTTTGGCTCAAAACAAAGAAGCAGTAGCCTGACTGCTATGTTCAAGGCACTATGTTTGTATGTTCAGCGTTTAATTGCACTATAGGCTTTTTTTTGTATCGTCCTGTTTTGATCACTTTATGCCAATGTTTTTATCAATAAAAAAACATTTGCACAAGGCAAGCCGATGCACTTCTCCATGTTGATAAGAGCATTAAAATGAGAAAAATGAATGGGACAAAGAAATCAAGGGATATTTACTAGCATAGAAAAAACTTTTGCGATTAATCGTGAGTTAACTATGACATTAATGCGATTAATCGCGATCAAATATTTGAATCGCTTAACAGCACTAATATATATATATATATATATACATATATACATATATATATATACACATACATATTATGTCCATGAGAAGAGCCATACATTTCTTTCTGCTTCCGATACGTTTTTGCGGGAGCCAATCACCAAGCTGGCTATTCCCCTTGGCACGCTATTGGCTGGTTTAACACAATGACGACAGGGAGGAGACGGCAAGCAGCCAATCGCGTACAGAGTCAGTTGAACTAGGCCCGTTGATCACGCCTCTTGTGCTGAAGAAAACGACGGCAGCTTCCCCAGACCAACGTTCAAGTCAGAGCATAAAAGAGGACTCGGTGAGCTCTACTGTGATGTAGTTATGTTCCTTTGGCCTGATCGGGATTAGAGGTGGGAAACATACTGATTTACCTGTAGATCTGTTTCACCTCATTTATATTCATATTTTTTTTTTTGTTGGCCTACGGAAAGCTTTTTATGCAGTCAGTTCAGCTGAACATTTTGCTGTATTACAGTAAAAAGAAATATATTTGCTTTGTTACCTTTTTGTACTTGTACTTGCACTGATTTCATCATTACATCCCCCGAAAGACAGTCTAAACATTTTCTTACTGTAGTGTTTTTCATTTTACTTATCAGTGCAATTACTGTATTGTAATTTACCAAAATAGGTAACATTGGTGTATTGTCAGAACAATGTTGCAGCATCAACTATAAATGTACAGAATGACTCTGGGAAGCTGGGATTGTGAGTTTAGCCCATTGGAGCTCATCGGATAGACAAATATGCATTGTATCCTATTCTGATACGATTGTGTCAATGCAATATTTATATGATATATTCACAGTATTGTATTACAATATGGCAACAGTCTTTATACTATATGTACCACCTAATTGCAACTTTAAAAAAGAAAGCTATTTCTAAACAATTGTACATTGGAATATGTAACATGGCCTCAAAAGCCAAAACATAATGTAAATAGTATTTTGATGGAAGTGTTTTGAATTGATCACACCAGTGTTTAATTGATGCTCTCTGAGAGATATTCATTTGATATGCTCACAGTGTTTACTGTTTGGTGGAAAAAAATCAGTTTTGAGAAGAATCTGTGTAGTTTTGACAAAAATGATTACTGTAACTCTTCTCAGGTTTGTGTCTCAAGTTCTGAGAAATTGAGCTATAGTTTCAGAAAACGTGTTTAAACGATTGAGAAAAACTGTAAACGTGGTATTCGTCTCACTCTCTCTATTGGCACTTCATAAATCTTTAATAAACACCAATTAGTCGTTTGATGAAATTCTGTCCGAGCACCAGCAAGCAAACTCACGCAGTAGTTTCTTTTCTTCTCTGGTTGATGGAGGGAACATCTACCCCGGCGAAGAGGTGTCCGTCCATGCTGTTCACCCCGGCCAGGTAGTCGATGTCCGCTGTGTTGTTGAATAGTCTGCTGGGGTGGTCCGGGATGAAGTCCCCA
>NC_044053.1:22525565-22560565 GCF_902167405.1 Gadus morhua
AAATCCGAGGTTAACATCATTTACACTCATTTCTATCTTCTTCTTCTCTATCACAGTGTGTGTGCCGTGTAGGTGAAATGGTCTGGGCTGATAGAGGGTCTCAAGTCTATACTCACAGAGGCACACCAAGCTGGGGCCAGCCACAGGCACAGCACTCCCGTCACCAATAGAAACTTCATCTCCGCATATGCCGCAAAAACACCCGTTCTTTGTCTTTTTATAGTCACATGTTGACCAAAAACCCATTGGTCTGGGTTGGGGGTGTGTATACATTCGTTGACATACCAGTGGTGGTAGAGATAGAATAACCCCACCCATCCCTCAACCAGTGGGAATAGAAGCATACATTGAAATCAGCTGACATATTGGTTGGTAGAAACATTTCAAAATACATTGCTTAGTTTTAAACGTATTTGTGTGTGTGTGTGTGTGTGTGTGTGTGTGTGTGTGTGTGTGTGTGTGTGTGTGTGTGTGTGTGTGTGTGTGTGTGTGTGTGTGTGTGTGTGTGTGTGTGTGTGTGTGTGTGTGTGTGTGTCTTTGTGTTTGAGTTATACATTTTCCCATAACATCCTGTAATATATCTCTATATCCTATGCCCACTAAACAAACAAGGTTAATCCTGGTCAGGCTCCTGTGTGAGACAGGCTTCCAGAATCACTGCACCTGTCCTCGTTGCCTTGGGCTATTCGTCCTTGGATGAACAGGATGCCACCTGCCCAGTTCCCAGGAGGAATTCTACTGGCGTCAGATGGACAATTCCTTTCACCCTGACCTGCCATGTGCTGGCCGCTGGATTAGAGCAGTCTGATTAATGCTGTGAAGCTGGCCATGAATCATGTCAACACGTTGGCTAATCCATCGGAGTAGTGGGGATTGGATGATGCATTTTGTGCTAATCTAGGCAGGGCAATAGGGAAATGTTTAGTTACATCTGTGTCTTTGGGCACTTTTTCATTAGAGGTTGAAGGATTATAATCCCTGAAAATCACTGAATAATCGTACAATTGACAATAATATTTTTTTTGCAAAGTCATGCAACCACTCCAGCAATGGGCCTATTGGGGAATGTTATTAACAATTCCGAAAATCCAAATGCCCATAGGTCTACTAACAAATAAATGAATAAAATATCCAGTCGTTTATTATTCACTGTATATAGAGGGATCCGTTTACTGTATTGACTTTGTCAGGAATGTAGGTTGCAGTTTTGGGTGATCTATTCTACAAATGATGATCTAATAGCGTGTACATAATATATACGACATGTTGGTAGGAATCGGCCGGACAGCCACCTTAACTTGTCACTAGATCAACATGCTGGGCAGCCACACGGGGCTGACACTCGTTAGACACCGCCGGACAGCTGTCGGTGGTGGCGGTGTTATTTTGACAGAATATGAGTGGGAGGGGCCTCCACTATGGGGGAGGTGCCAACAAACTGCTCAAAATGGCGGCGCCCTGTTTGCATGAGCAAGTCTGAAAGGTAACTGGGTTCTTCTTTAAATGTTCCTTGTCAACGTTAGACACTAACAGCCACGAGAAAGCTGGTGTATTTACCGGGGAATAGAAATGGCTGTGGTACACTGAATGAAACTGGTTTTGACAGATGACAGTCCAGCGAGCTACCGTGTTAGCTTAGCAGCCTTGAGCTTGGATCTGGGGAAAAAAACAACATAGCCTGCTGCATTTTTTTTAAGTTTTCCCTTTAATTTCGCGGAATATACCAAGGACAACAGAAGGTGTATTTACGGATCTGTTCATTCTTGAAATGTTGTTTGTGTGCAGGGTTTGCCACGCTGCTCCAGGATTACATAATTATGATAAATGACTCGCAGATTGTTGCACAACATACATGGGCTCTGTTCACCCAACTGGGCTAATGGTTGACTGACTTACTGTCAGCTCTTGGGAAAACAGGTATTTGTCTATGCCCCTTACAAGTGATACTGTAAAGGCTTGGTAAATACCATAAGATTAGCATTTTATCTGTGGTTGGTTTGATGTTTATGGAATGCAAACAAACAAGTCATTATAAGGGTTAAAACGGAGAGTAGCTTTTTGAATATTTAATTTTTACTTTACACAAAATAATGTGCAGATTATGTCTTATGTGAAAACATAATACATTTATGTCAGGCATTAAGTGTGTGTTTGTGTGTTGCAGTGAGACACCATGTCCAGAGATGTAGGGGTGTCTGAGCTGCTGGCGCTGTTGCAGAGCTCCGATCTGAAAGAACTGGAGCAGGTCAAAAGCACCATCAGCGAACAGCTCAACACAGGTTACTGCCCTGTCTGTCCTTTGTGTCTGGCTGCCTTACTGTCTATCTTCTTTACTGAGACTGTTATTTCTTTTTATTCTACCATTATGACTGTCCATCAGGGCCCCCATCCCTAGATGCGACACCTCTCTTTTTGTTTGTTCTTAAAGGATATCGTCTGCATTTTTCAACCTGGACAATAGTTTACCATTCATTTGGGTCCAGGCACTAATGCAAAACTATTTTTGGTATTGGTTCAGTAACGAGAGAGAGTGCTTCAGCCTGCGAAACAGGCTCCCATTTAACCATATGGGGCAATACCCACCCTTCAATGTACGTCCCATAAAAGTGCTTTTTGTTACCACTGACTGATTGTTATTCTAAAAGGGCACACACCGACCAAGACTCAAACCAACGTCCAACTGCCTTTTATCCGACCTCTCGTCTGACCTGTTCAGCAGAAATGTTGCATTGAAACACACCACGAAGACTACTGCCAACTACTAAGTCTCCTTGACATCGGGAGGCTCTAGTCTCGGGGCGCTAGGCCGCCCCAATTGTGATGACAATAGGGACATTTTCTTCTACAATTCCACTATTGGGAGATTTTAGACCGAGACTTCTTCTGGAGCAAGACTAGAGTAAACACATTGACAAACAACAAACAAGATCAAGCAAAAGGAAAGGAAGACACTATGAATAATAGACTGTTTCACTCCTGCGATGGCTGAGGCACTCTCCCTCAATGATTGGGTCCAGGTGGAAACAACCAGAAGTTTCTTCATTAGTTATTAGGAGATTTGTCCTTTCCCTTTAGATAGCTTAAGGTTAGAGTTGTCTCATTATGTGTCATTCGGAGCCCTTTAAATCTGTTACTGTGATTTAAGGGCTAAAACAACAATTGGACCGGCCTATGTTTTCTCTATTTCTCTGTCTCACCGTCTCCCTTGTTTTCTCATATGGTCCCTTTGTTGCTCTTTGAATATATGTATTGTGTATATATGTATTGTGTGCTCAGCAGCGTTCTGTTGTGTTCTCCAGACCGTGGGACCGTGGTCTTGTCCAGTCTCTTGGAGTTCTACCTTGACTCCAGCTCTTCTGAAGCAGCTCTACTGCTCTCCTCCATCAGAGAGCCGCTCGACAAGGTGTGTGTGTGTGTGTGTGTGTGTGTGGTGTGTGGTGTGTACGCGTGTTTTATAAAGCTAAATCTAGCAGTTGCATCCTTATTTCCTAACTCTTGAAAGTGAATTCATATCATAATCCTAATAGAACATAAGAGAATATCAAGCCATTAATACCACCTGGTTGAGGAATGTGACTTGATCACAGTGCTATGTTTGGGCCCCCTCCCGTTGCTCCCAGCCCCTTCTGGAGAAGCTCAACGACTGTCTGGTGAAGTCGGTGAACCGGCTGGCGTCCCTCACCTTGCTGGGCCACGTGGTGCGCAGACAGCCCCCATGGATCCACAAGATCAGCCGCTCCCCGCTGCTGCCCTCCCTGCTGCGCTGCCTCAAGGTACTGCCACCACATCACTCACCCCTCCCCAGAGAGATGCCACCAAAAAGAACAACAGCACAGCCAAACGATTTCATGCTGCAGTGTGTTTTGGTTGGCGTCTGGGACGTTGTAGACGTCATATGGAATAGACATGAATAGTACAGCCTAAACGGGTCAGCTACCTACGGTTGGTCTTCCAATGAGGGCCCTGGTCATGTTTTGTCTTTGTGGTGCATCTCCCTCCTCTGTCTTCCACTGTAATCCAACCCGGGCAGAGAGCCCATCCGGTACTGGTGTTAGTGCTAGTCCAGGTCCGGTGGTGAGCTTCTGATTGTGTTGTGCTTGTGCAGGGCGACTCGGACGTGGTGGTCCTGGTGACGGGCGTTCTGGTTCTAGTGGCCTTGTTACCCATGATCCCTCAGGCGGGCAAGCGGCACATCTATGACTTCTTCGATGTGTTCGGGAGACTGGCCTCCTGGAGTCACAAAAACCCAAGTAACTCTACCACACGACACACACCTGCATGCTAATCGAAACACACAGACACATCAGTATGCAATACACAGAGGAAGCCAGATTTCAGAAAGTAGTGGTAGACATATGATTGACATGGTGAAACCCCACCCCCTCCAGGTGCGGTCCACGAGGCATACCTGGTGCACCTGCACGCCAGTGTGTACAGCCTCTTCCACCGGCTGTACGGCATGTTCCCCTGCAACTTCATCTCCTACCTGAGGCTGCACTACAGTATGAAGGAGAACCTGGACGTCTTCCACAACATAGTCAAGGTCCATACAGCCATTCACCATCAAGATGGAGTAGAATCTGAATGCAATCTCTCACCAGAACCACGCCATAACGACAAGATCACCTCACTCAACCCTCATTCAGCGCAATCTCTCGTTGGCCATCTTTAATGTGAAATTGCGGTGTGAGAGTCATTCTTTAACTTTTAACTTAGGCCCCATCCAATGGGCCATCACCAGCCTGATAGTGGCGGTATGGTCAACAAATTAACTGTCATATGGCATAAAAGCTACTCTCAGCTTGCAGAATCCCCCCTCCCCAGGTAATTTCAAAGTCGAGATGACCGCTGAGTGACTAAAGCTGCATAACCATGACATCATTGCAAACGCATAAAAACTGAGTTAATGACCCCAGTTCTGTTCTCCTCCTCCATGTGCAGCCTATGTTGGAGCATGTGAGGGTCCATCCGGAGCTGGTGACCGGGGCCCAGGACTCTGAGCTCGATCCGTCCAGGTAATGACTCTGGAAAAGCAGAATCTGTTTTCAGAACCCCCTGAAAACCTGTCCGTCTGGTTGCAGTCTAATCAGTCTATTACATGTGTATAGCCCTTAAACACAGTTTCATCAGTTTCAAAAGGCGCCACAGACCGCCTTTTGAAGACCCTCCCTAACCCTAAGGCCTCCATTAAAGCAATGGGGTAACACCCCAAGTCCAAGTGATGAAGCTTTGTTAGGGGAACACAGAAGAAGGATCACACCATCCAGTTAGAGATTCTTCACAGCTTGGGTTGTGATTAATGTGTGCATTTGTCAAAAGAAAGTAATGCAACCATACATCAGTCATATCAAGAACACGGGCCTGAATAGCAGCCTCAATGTACCATGTTATTCTCGTATGTAGTAAAACAACTTCACACGGTATTAGTCGCATTATAACGTTTTTAATATCTCGCTGGGTTTATGGGCGAGAAGAAACAAAACACAAGACGCCATATTTGTCTATTGCCACCGCTGATAGAAAAGCACAAAAGAGGCTCATTACACTAACGAGCACCTGTCACACGTTTCTGAACACAGTGGTGGGAAAATAATAAAATAAAGTTTGCCCCGAATCTGAGCTATTTCTACACAAAACTGCCTTGTTACGTGCCTGGGGAGAATATCACAGTGTACTAACAACTGTTCCTTACAAAAGCTTGCGGTCGTTTCACACAGAACATGACTCACCAACCAGTTTGGATTCTGGTTCTTGATGCTGTGTGATGGTGATACCAGATACACATGGAAGGACATTCCTTATTTACAGAATAATGTTAACAAGCTGCCTGGAGAACAGCTAGCTGACAATGTTGTCATGAAGCTGATTGAACCTTTTTAGGTGGAAATGTCGCAACTGATAGTCTCTTTTTTTCTTTTATCAATCGTAACAGCGAACTACCCTTGGCTCACAACACTACCTTGATCGGAACAATGGATAAAAAGCACAGAGAAATTCCCAAGCGCACACCGGCCATGAAGCACTTTTCAACCACTTTGCTGAAGTGTTGAAATGCCATTCTCACAAAACCAGGCAAAGGCCAATCAAAATATTTCTCTACGCTGTACAGTAGCAAACAGTAGCGACTGATGGTAGTAGGCTACTGAGCCTACTGTAATTTCTTTGGTTTGCTACTTTCAAAATCGAGCTTACCCTGGCTGTTTTTTACAAATGGCCTACCCTTCCTTTTAAGTAAGAAATAGTTATAAGAAAATGTTAGATAAATAATAATTACATGTATTAAAAAAAGTTTATTTCCCTGACACTTGAATTGTGACTAGTATGGTCTAGTTTATTGGTGAGGACTTTCTCTCTTTCTAACTCATGTTGGATGCTCTGCCCCTCATCTCTCCTCCCTCCACACAGGTGGAAGTGCTATGAGGTCCACGACATCGTCATAGAATGTGCCAAAGTCTCCCTGGACCCCCGGGAGGAGGGCTGCCCCCAGTTGGCGGATAAGTGGTCGTGCCTCAGGCCTGACCACCTCAGCCTGCCGCCCACCCCCCTCACCCCCCAGAACCCCCTGGCCCAGCGCCTCAGCGGTAGGTAACACCCCGTCGCCTCGCCCCTCCTCTCCTTCTGATCAGCCCGTCTTATGGGTGAGGGATCAACGGCGGCAGATAGTGGGGGCTTTTGGCAATGTCTAAGGGCAGGAAGTTGAAGAATGCAGCACTGGTGGAATTCAACAGCAGCAGAAGTAAGTCAGCAGAAGTGCTGGTCACACTCTTGATGAACATGTTATTTCAGAGCAGTGTGATGTATGATTGTGGGAAAATCTTAAATCCGTCTCAAAATCAGTGCAATCTAGGTGCAAGCTGTCGGTATAAATGTTATACAGTTCATTGCAATACACGTATTACTACCAGTATTATACAAGTCTACTACTTAGCGTGGTAGAATACTGCTCCGATATGGCACCTTCTCGATCCATGCTTGCTGCTCATTTGCATACCCTGTGAAGGGTCTTCCTTAACGGAGTGGTTGAAGGCCGGTTGTAGATGCCCTCCTAGTGATAACACTCCAGTAGCTCTCTTTGCTACTGGACTTGATTGGTTATGCTATCTGTTTATCTGAACAGGAAGTTCCACCAGTACACCTATGTCGCTGTCTCTGATGGATGGAAACAGCCCTATTATCCAGGTACGAAAATAAACTGTTGGCGATCAATGAGACGCAGCAAGAGACCCTATCTCACTCTCTCTCACCCTCAGCAGTGGGATAGCAATGATGTCATCTGGAGCCCCTCTATTGAATGTAAACTGGCCACGCCCCCAGCGTCCCGTGGACTCTCCCCTGCCAATGTCTCAGACACCACGCTAAGCCCCACCCAGCCTCTGAACAGGACCACCTCCATCAGCGGTACGCACGCACGCACGCACGAGCACACACGCACCTTTTTGTTTAATTACCCTCAATATCCATATCTAGTTCTTTCTTTTCTCTAGATGAACCTCTGGTTATTTGCTACACTCATACAAAGAGATTTGTCTATCTTAACAGTCTTGATTTTGACTCCTTAGGTTTAAGATCAGCATCAGCCAACGTCTCGCCGTCCCCCACCATGACTCTGGAACATCAGCAGGTGAGCTGCGTTTGAGAACACAACCCAGCGGTCTATGACCAGGTTTATATACCTAACGTTACGGCCTGGTGCTTCCACTAGTGTCGACAAGGAAGAGAACTAATGATACTTGATACACAATGGTATACTGCACAGTTCAACATGTATCGATCCTTAAATCTAGCAGAAAAAGCAGCAGCCAGTGGGAGAGCTGGAAAGTTCAGCCAGTCAGCAAATGAAAGTAAACGGCAAAGAAAGACAAGAAACGAACAACAACTCTGGTGAGTGGCTCACATCCACCTCTTCTGTTTCCGTTTCTATTTGAATTATTACCCAGCCTAGCCTCATGCTTGTTCTTTGTTAATACTTACCACATCAGCTTTTGTTATTCTAATGATATTATATATTATATATATTATATGCTATTATGTTCTTTAATATTATTTGTTGCCATCATTTGCTAGTCTAATCTGTGTTATGTTAACCCATGTTTTGTTACCCTTTGCTATGGAACTATGTCTTGCCATCTTCTGCTATCCAATTCTATACTCTATACTAGTGGTGTGAACCACTGTGGTTCTAAAAAGGCAGTGTGTGGTTGTGTTTGTTGTAGGGAAGAGTATGTCCCTGAACGAGCTGTCCAGCTTCATCACAGAGACACAGGGAGAGACGGAAAGCCATAAGGAGAGAGATGACGGTACATAAGCCACACAGACACGGAGATTCTCTCAGGCACACACAAACAATGTGACACGCACACACAAACACACACTGACATGCACACTGAACTGCACACACAAACACACTGACACGCTCACACACAAAAACACACTGACATGCACACCAACACACGCACGCACACGTGCTTCCCCAAAGATGCACGATAAAACAAGAGCCGGCTCTATCCTGTTCCATTCTCAACATCTTTTTTTTTTTGTCTTTCTCTCCGTCAGAGTCCATAACGGAGGAGTTGTCAAAGCTGTCGTCCCCTGAGCCTTCGCTCCTCCAGGACTCTGTCTCCTTGTGCTCTCTGGGGAGCCTGGGGAAGTCCTCGTTGGACCTGCCCCAGCACAGCCCCCCCGCCTGCAGCCAGCAGAGCTTCTCCCTCCCCAGCCAGTTCCTGTTTGAGCTAGCCCAGCCCACGCCTGCACCGGTACAGTGCGCCGGCAGTCAGCTAGCCAAGCCTCACTGTCTAGAACAGGGTTGGGCTGATTTCCAAGTGCTGCAGCCATCGGCTGGCACACTGCTCTGAACCTCTGTAGTGGCAGCAGCCAATCAGCGAGTGACCTGTACATCGTAAATCACAATGTGTGTTCAGATTATTTATTGTCCATCAGGATTTACGATAAAAACCTCTCCATACATGGCTCAATAAAATAAAACGACTGTAAGAATGACATGCAATTACCCTGGACATTGCAACATAACAAAATCTAAAATTATAATAAATGCAATTCGTATTAGTAGAAATACCTACGTTTCCATATGTATGCGGTGTGGGGTAGTGTGACGATGGGTCAAACTCAAGGGAAGTGTTTGTTCAAATGTCCGAGATTGGTGGAAGCGTAAAGATGAGAATGTGTTTCAAACGTATCATTCCCCTCTGTGTGTGTGGTATGGGTCGTCTCCTGAAGGAGATGACGAGGAGCTCTGGGAAAGAGGAGGCCAGCGCCCTAGGAGCGAGTATGGAGGAAGGTTCCTCCCTCTCTCCTCTAGAGCTGTTGGACCGCCTCATCACCCAAGGTTACCAGGCGCACCAGAACCTCAGGTCTCTCTTTCACATGCCTAATACAACCCAACCCCCCCATCATAAAACTGGTCTAATCTTACATCTTACATATTATGCGATCATGTATTGATTGTGTCCATGTATTTCCATTTGTGTGATGTATCTTCATATCTAGAATGCCAAACAAAGCGCTGGACTGGAGTTATTTTGGAGGTAAACAGCAGAGCATGAAAACCAAAGGTACTGACATCTATTAACCAACGGCACTAAGCATCACCACGTTGCTGCACCGCAGACCGCACTTAACCAATAGAGCTAGCATTAACTAACCAGCACTGAAGCACAACTTACTACTCCTAAACTAGCATTAACAAATACAGTAGCGCTCGCACAAAAGCACTACATTCACCTCCCTAAGCTAAACTAGCACTGGCATGTCTATCACCACTACTAATGACTGATGCCTGCTAATGGGAGTTCTATGGTCTAAGGTGCTGTGTGTGTGTGTGTCCGTGTGTGTGTGTGTCCGTGTGTGTGGCGCTAGGCTCCGCCCAGGGGGACGAGCTCCAGATGTTGCGCAGCCAGCTGCTGCTGGTCCACGGCCAGCTGCAGTACGAGCGCTACAAGCGGCAGCAGCACGCCGTGAGGAACCGCCGCCTGCTGCGGGAGGTCATCAAGTCCACCACGCTGGAGGAGCACAGCACCTCCATGGTAACGCCACAAGCACCGGGCGCCATGGGTCCGTGGAGCGCAGTGTCACCACGGCCGCGGCACGGCCTGTCTAAAGGTTCAGGGGGAACCGGAAATAAATGAGACAAGTTTGATCATCGGGCATTGCGTACTACATTGGTCTAAATGCGGCCAGTGTTGCTTGCTTTTTCTGATGCAGTTTGTGGTTGACAGGCGTATGAAATTGTGCTCTCGGATATTAGAAAATAGCCCAGTGTGATGGTTCCCCTTTAATGTAAACCCACACATTCACTCCCATAACTTCCTCCCTACTGGGGGATGGAAACATGCTACATACCTACATACAGACATACTACGTACCACAGGACAAAAGGCCAGTGACGGTGAACGGCCGTGTTGAACTAATGGCGTGTCTGTGTGTGCAGCAAGCCCAGCTGTCCCTTCAGGAAGGGGAGATCCAGGCCCTCAGAGCCAGCCTAGCAGAGGAGCAGCGACGCTTCTACTGTCTCCATGACGACTCCAAGACCAACACTGGGAAACTACAGTCGCAGATGGAACAGCAACAGCAGCAACTGCTGGATAGCAACAGCACCACGCAGAAGCTCCGGGTACATACCGTTAAATACACCATACCATATACACATCACTATATATACCATACCATATACATCACTATATATACCATATACACATCCCTATATAGACCATACCATATACACATCACTATTACCATACCATATACATCACTATATATACCATACCATATACACGTCCCTATATAGACCATATATACACATCACTATATTGACCATACCATATACACATCACTATATTGACCATACCATGTGCACTTCAGTATATAGACCATACCATATGCACATCACTATATAGACCATACCATTATGCACATCACGATATAGACCATACCATATGCACATCACTATATAGACCATACCATATGCACATCACTATATAGACCATACCATATGCACATCACTATATAGACCATACCATATGCACATCACTATATAGACCATACCATATGCACATCACTATATAGACCATACCATATGCACATCACTATATAGACCATACCATATGCACATCACTATATAGACCATACCATATGCACATCACTATAAAGGCCATACCATATGCAGGCCACTATATATAGAGTCAACATCGTTGTGATTGGTTGGTTTTTAGATTGAGTTGCAGGAATGTCGAGGCAGACTGGGAGATTTGGAGGCGGAGCTTCAGAAGGCCAATAACGAGGCATACAACGCTGAACATCAACTCACACAACTGTCCCTCAAGGTGAGGATGCCTCCTTAAGGGGTTATACACCCCTCTCTGTTTTATGCAGGCTTAAAGGTCCAACTTTGTGAGGTTTTCTAACATTAATCTGAGTTCCCCTAGCCTGCCTATGGTCCCCCCGTAGCTAGAAATGGTGTTAGGTGTGAAACGAGCACTGGGTACCCTGCTCTGCCTTTGAAAAAACAAAGCTCATACGGGCCGATTTGGAATTTTCATCTAATCTTTGCTCACCCAGAGAATTTGGCCCGCCAATGACAACGAGCTACGACCGTGTGTGTGTGTGTGTGTGTGTGTGTGTGTGTGTGTGTGTGTGTGTGAGAGTGAGACAGCACACTGTAACGTAAGGGTTGTCCAAGTCTTTGTAATTTGGAGAACCGTTCTGCTGTTGGTGTTATGGTGCTGTGGCAACCCGGCACGGTGAACGAACAACAACCTCCCCCCAAACAGGACACAACATAGCTGGCAAAAAGGCATGTTTAATCCTAAATTAAACAAAGTCTCATACGGAAAACAATACAACAACGAAAAAACATGGGAGGAATCGACGGTCCTAGCCCCTTGGGTGGAATCCTGTCACCCACGATGACCGGTCTCTCCGTACAGGAGCCCTATGGCTGGGAGAGCCCCGCATGAGTGGAGTAGCAGGCTATTTAAGCCCTGCTTCTCCACCTGTTCCTCAGGTGCTCTGCATGTCCTTAATTGGCCTGGGCCGGGTTGCCACAGCGCGTAACACGTCGGGTTGTCTGACGTCTCTGGTACGAGACTCGTAGCGGGGGGTTATCTCAGCCATGGTTGAGAAAGAATTGGGGGAAAGGAACTTTGGCTTTGACTCCCTGAAGTACATGAAGTACGCGACATTGAGGAGAAAGGGATTGTAGCCCGCGATTGTTGACCTTGATTGTCTTCTGCCGGTGCCCCGCTGCTGAGGCAGCACCGAGGCACGAGCGCTGTGTGTGTGTGTGTGTGTGTGTGTGTGTGTGTGTGTGTGTGTGTGTGTGTGTGTGTACACACTGTAACGCAAGGGTAGTACACTTATTTGTTATTTGGATAACCGTTCTGCTGTTGGTTTAATGGCACATAACACGTCGGGGTTGCTGGTATTTCCACAAGGAGACTCGTAGTTGGGATTATCTTAGCCATGGTTGAGAAGGAATTGGGTGAAAGGAACTTTGGCTTTGTTGCCCTGAAGTACATGAACCGCGAATGGCGGAGAAAGGGATTGTTGACTGCGATTATCTCCTGCCGAGGAACCACCGCCTAGGCGCTGCCCGCTGCCGAGTCGAGGGCAACAATCCCTTTCTCCTCCATGTCTCGGTTCAGTCTACTTCAGATTGATGGGGACGTGCAAGAACCAGAGATGTCAGAGAACCCGACCCAGTCCTTAGAGATCCATAATATCGTCTGGAGGCACACACAGCTTTTGGCTGTGATAATCTATATTATATGATTTAGATATCTATATATATGATATTATTTAGATATAGAGCTCCAGGACTCCCGCCGGAGCACCCGGAGTGCTCCAGAATATTTACCGAACACGGCCAAAAGCTGTGTGCGCCTCGACATTGCGATTCATCCACTGTAAACAAGAGCGCATGTTACCGTGCCGCAAGCTGCTCAGGGCCACACCCCCACCCTCCACCTTGACCCGCCTCTAAAAAACGCTCAATGTGGGACTGGCTCCTAGTGGCTGTAATTGTGCACCAAGGTTGATTTTCTTGAACGTCTTCAAGTACTGTATTAGGGGCCCACTAACAGCTATATAAAAGCATTCATAAAGTAGCATGCCATGGGACCTTTAATGTGTGTTTCTGTTTGTGTGTAGGTGTCCAGCAGTGAGGAACTCCAGCAGCAGATGTTCTTGATGAACAAACATCTTGTGCTCCTGAGAGAGACAAATCGACTGCTGATAGAGCAACGGGACAACACCAGCTGCCAGGTACCGGAGGGGGCTACAGATCAACATCCATCTCATCCTGGACAGCTAAAGGCCTAGTTACCCTCCATTAAAGGCTTAGTTAGCCTCAACTTAAGGCCTAGTTACCCTCAACTTAAGGCCTAGTTACCCTCAACTAAAAGACTAGTTACCCTCAACTTAAGGCCTAGTTACACTCAACTAAAAGCCTAGTTACACTGAACTAAAAGGCTAGTTACACTTTCCTCAAAAGCATTCTCTGAATGAAATGAATGGGAACTTTGTGCAGGGGTTTAAATGGATTATGTTTTTTTGCATAAAGACCATTTTTCGGACTTAATTTTTCCTTTCTAGCACTTCTGTTTAGTAGAAGGATAAGCGTGGAGGACCGGCTGTTGTTGGGGATATCAGCAGTGAGCCATGGATTTAAGGACATTAACTTTAATGTTCATCTTAATTCCACTGATGTTTCCCTTGTTAAACGGCTGAAAGGCAGGGTCTTTCGGAGAATGTTATTTTTATCCCACATCTGTTGATACAAAAAAAACCTCCTATCCTATTTGACCGACCTTTTGGAGTCATTTGCATGATTTTATGTATGAATTGAATGTGGGCTTTGATTTGTGAACAGGACACGTCGAGGCTCCGGGGCCGAGCGGAAAAGGAGTTGGAAGAGGCCAATAAGAGGCTGAAGGAGCTGGAGTTAGCCAATAAGAAGCTGAGTGAACTTGAGACCGCCAATCAGAGGCTGGCCGAGATGGAAGCCCTTCTCGGGAGGAAAGAGCAGATGATCCTGGACCTGAAGAAACTTCTGGAAGATACCAAGATACAAGCGCGGTACCAAACCAAGCAACAATCCCAACACATGCCTGCAGATCCAAGTTGGATTCACCTGGGGGCTCCTGATGTATCTTAATGCTGTGCAATCCATCCCCCTGCAGGGTGGAGCTTGGTGCATGCGAAAGTCGCTACGTGGCTGTGAAGAGAATCTCTCAGGCGCTCAACAACGAACTGCTAGAACTCTACAGCCTCCTGGACCCCCCTGCTCAGACAGCAGCCAGGTGGGTGGACACACACGTCACACACACAAACATGTTCACACACACACGTACACACACTTATGAACACACACGCACGCGTTCACACGCGTACACACACGCGTACGTACGAACTAGGGATGGGCACGAGTAGTAAATTCCAAACTCGAGTGATCGAATGAATTCCTCGAGGATCAAGGAGAATCGAGTACTCTTTTAAAACTAATCTATTTTTAGAATGCAACGCATCTGCATCAGGAATAGGCCTAATGATGAACGGCAATATTACCAACCAAACATGTAATGCTTAACAATCAAACAGAGTTATCATAGTATTCATTATTTATTTTTGTAAACGTTCAAAACACATTTTCCTCACAAAAAGAAATATGAGTCTCACAATTTAAATCACGTTGAACAAAGGCCTGTAACGGTTTAAAAAAAACAACGAAACAAGTAGCCTAACCATTGCAAATAGTCTAAAGCCGCAAATAAAACGGCAGCAAATGACCTCAGCGTTGTGATCTTCCATTCACGGCCGGTATTACAGCTGCGTCTCGCGGCGGTGAAAATAGCCGACACACTTGGTTGCTGCGGGTCTGCTTTCCCTCACCGTTGTGTTTCAGGAGCATATGTTGCCGCATAGTACTTGTAGTACTCTGGTAGCTCAATTTTGCTCTGCATATTTTATATTTCACCTCATGATCTCCTATTTCTGTAAAGTATTTCAATACTTGGCTGCGCTTTGCTCTAACCGCCATCTCTTGATACATTTCATTTGCTTTGAGCACACGGAACACGCCGGTGGCGCCACACAGAAAATTGATACATTTGCTTCAAAACACTTGTCTTTGTGTGTATATGCAACCTTGAGTTTGCCTGTCCACCAACCAAGTTCATTTGTAACGAGGAGTACTCGTATAATCGTTTCTACATGCATACATACATACATACATACATACATACATACATACATACATACATACATACATACATACATACATACATACATACATACATACATACATACATACATACATACATACATACATACTAGTCTCTCTCTCTCTGCACACTAGGCGAAACGGCGGCCGTGGCTCCATACCCATATCTCAGGACAACCGTTGCCTCGGCGCCAAACCCTCCTCGTCCCTGAGCATCCTGAACGGGGGCGTGGAGCTCCTGTCCACCTCCCCGCTGTCCCTGTCCCCCATCGAGTCCCCCCTCGACGTGGGCTCCTTCCTCGGCCAGAGGGCCCGGATGCTCTTCAGACCTCCGGGCAACAGTCCGGAGGAGGGGGCGGAGCTTGGGGAAGGGGCGGAGCCCCTCGAGAGCCCAGATCACGACGGGGAGTGTCTGGAGGAAGAGGAACAAGGAGAGGAAGCGCGCGACCTCCACCACCAGCACTCATCCAGCCAGCTGTCCCCGCCGCCCCCTCCCCAGCAGGGCAGTCTGCTGCAGGACGCCAGCAGCAGCATACTCGGCATCATGGACTACGACGGGATGCTCCTGGAGTACTGACACGGCTGCCGAGGGGTCGTCCCAAAAGGGATCGATGGATCGATTTTTTTTTTTTTTTTTTTTGAGTCAGAACTCCGCATGGAAGAAGTGATTCACGGGAGAATTGCATGGCAGTGGGGTGAAAGGCAGCCCGACTATGACTCACATGGTAGGTGCAGGCTGGCGAGCGAGTATGCTACTCATTTAGTTGACTACAATCGTAGAGGCAACTCTGTAAGCTACTCATCTGTTCCGGTGAAACAGTGAGGTGGCTACTTCTTTGAGCTGATCCTTGTTTTCCTGGTTTGTCCAACTACTGGGTTGGCGAAGGTGCAAGCCTGTTTTGTGCAAAGCTGCAAAGAAATAGTTAGCCAGCGACCACTAGCTTGCCGGCCAGCAAGGGTCCTAAAAGCTAAATGTACCAACTACAAGGTTACTAGTGCAGAGACGGCTAGAGAGGGGAAACCCATCAACCGCTAATGAAGCTATTATGGTTTACTTCAAGGTTAGTAAGTTACCTGCTGGCTGGTGGCTTATTCAAACATAAATCTCTACCTTCTATCTTTTAATCAGTAACAAAACAGAAGTGGCAGTTGTTATGTCCTTAGATTAACTGGGGTTTGTAATCCACTCTGATGGGTAAAATCTAAATGATTTTCCAAGAAGGTGGGAACAGCAATTTTTCTAGTTTAGGAAGAAACCCAAATTAATTTAGTTAAATACCTGCTAACGACTGCCAGAGAGTGCCATATTGCCCTCCTTCTCTTCATGTTTAGCATCGTTTTTCATGTTTGAATGTCACTCCCTGTGACCAGTCCACCGAACTTTAAAGAGAGACGTGTGTAAAACCACATGTTGCTGCTAAACCCAGCAGAGGCCAGCGACTACATTGGTTATCAGGTGTTTGACAAGTTGGTGTCAGCTCTTTCAGACCGCGGGCAGCAGCAGCCTGGTCCAGCTAAAGACAGACAGGTGAGCTAGCAGGATCGGTGGACTTTTTATACGGTTCTCTGGGCTTTACATAATGGAATGCTACTTTTAAATAAGCTAACCATGTTTTTAATGAGTGAGCTCCTGCTGGTCTGGTGTCCTTCCCCTCGCCGCTGCTCTGTGTGGCGGCAGCGGCGGCCTGACCGTGACCATCGGTCCTCTCACAGTACACTACATTACTACTCAGGGTTCCCTCCTGCTCCCGTATCTCACACTGCGCTAGCAGTATAAAAAAACATTGCTCTTCACCATCATCTCATCAGGCTGAAAACGCTCTCAAATGACCTTGAGACAATCCCACCAGTGATGATGTTATTCTCTGTGATTGTGTTGATTCCCAGAGTGTAAGCCGCATCAAATTACAGAACTTCGCCCCTAGTATGATTACAGCTGCATTACAGCTGGCTTGCTTTTGGGGTGTTGTTCCTGGTTTAATTAGCACATGCTGATCTGGTTCATGTTAAAGCCGGAAATCTGCTTTACAGTCCGGCATATGGCATAATGTATTTTTTAAAAAGTGTTGGAACTCTTGACTTCATGATTACCATCCTGGCTTTCTGGTGAAGACGTTGCTGGTTGTTCCGCCTCTTAGTCTGGGAAAAAAAACGTAAAAAAAATGTGCTTAACATTGTTTCCGTTATAAATTCTGCCCAAACGTGTGTAAATCCAAAATGTTGTGTTTCGATTATGTTAGAATAATAATTATGGAGCATTATCTGTAGTCTGCGTCCATCATGTCCAAAAGGCAGCGTGCTCTGTGTTATAGAATATAAGACATTGGATTCCCTTTGAAGGATAGCTTTTCTTGCATTCAGACACATCTCATCACGACTGGAAAGTTGTATGATTTGTTAAAACTCTTATTCTTTTCTAGACTATTTTTGAATTGCCAACTTGTTTCATATTTCAGGCGTAGCACAAAATGTGGCTGCCGGAAAATCTCCATAATCCATAATGTAATTGCACCAAAAGTAGTGTTCGCTTTTACTTAAGGTGAGCTGAATAGCGAATCAAACATATTCATTAAACTGAACTGTGGGGCTGTTATCTTCAATCCATGGTACGGATGGAAATGCAACCCACATAATCTGTAGGCCCACCATGTAAACTTGGAAGAAGCAAACCATTTCTAAATTACAATGTGAATTGAATTCAATTTGTGAAATAAAAAACAGTACTGTTGGCAGAAAGACCCAAATATTTATCTAAGGAAGAATGTACTAGTCCGGTTGTGCTGAGGCTGATGTGCAAAGTGTTCCACATATTACGTCTACCTCAAGCGGAGCAATTGACCTGTCAGATGTCAAACTGGTTTTCACCACAAGGAGGCGACACAAACCTCGACGTTTTTTTTCTCCTGCAATGCTGATGTCCCAACCAAAACATCTAGGTTTGTCTCGTTGCTAGGGCAAATTGCTTAAGTAAAATAACCACATTGCCTTGTTCGAAGCCATCCCTACACAAGAATGTTTAACTGTGAACAATAGAATAAATAAATGATAAATCTTGAATTTTTTTCTCTGTGTCTCACTCTCCCATTTCTAGTTATCCAGCTTGTTTGCACTGCATAGTAATATAGGTATATACGATTAGTAAGGTCAACCAAAGGAAATATTACATTCGAATACAATTGTCAATCTACAACTACCACACACCAATCAGCCAATTGCTCTGAGCAGAATTAAAATCATATCTCACTGCAAACGCTCAACAGCAGTGTTTGAATTATAGTTGGTTAAATATGGAAAAGTCTACAGCAATATATGATATGATTTATTCGTATGACTATGTCATACGACATACAGTCATACAGTACTCAGTATAATATCTATGCGCTCTACCCTGTGAACTACCGGGGCGCGCCATACATGAGATGTTCGCTTACTTCTGTTGGGCAGTGGGATGGTATTTTAGCGAGCTGGACACGCCCCCGCTCCGAGCCGCCTCTGCCTCCGAGCCATGTTGCTAGGCAACCTCTCCAAACATTTCGGGCTCATAGAAACGGGGAAAGACAGATGCGTATTTATTAGCTCCTTACTTTTACATTTACTTTTCAGGTTGGATACTTAGGTTAGATAGCGTTCGCTCGCGGTTTGCCAGCTAATTCGTCATGGACGAAACGGTAAAACCTGTCAGAATTCCTCCGGAGATGTCCATCTACGCAGAGAAAACATGATATATTTGACTTAGTACAGGTAACAAAATGTTTTAATTGTGGATTTACTAGTCCTGATATTCTCCATCACTTCGTGGTGGAGAATATACATAATATTAACGTTCAATCTGAACCCGTTCTAAATTTAAGTGCTGGATTATTTTGCTAGGCCTACTACTACACACCTTCATAAAGTAGCCATACTTGAGTGTGGCTTACTTTCTCTACAAATGTGAATGTTTAAAGAATAGATTGGTGCATTAAATAACTCACGATGGTGTAAACAGTGCGTTGTGAGTCAATGTCCACTAGCGTTACGCCGTGAACCATGGCTATGATCACATCATAGATGTGAATTGTTTCCTCATGATATGTTTGGTGTGTAGCCAGCCATACGCTATGTTTGAAGGGAGTGCCTTCAGATTCTCAGAAAAATGTATGTGCATTGTTTATTATACGCCTATATTACATTTAAAAGAATTCACGTCACGTCAAATAATTAATAGGCCTGCTTCTGCTGGTATACTAGTTGCATGGTTACTGGTTGTACTTGCTGGTTTCAGACGATGGTGTCTAGTCTGATGGTGGACAAACCAGATGACCCCATATCCTACCTGATGAGTCTGCTTAAGAGAGGAAGAGTTGAACGTTGGTCGTCTTTCTTCTGGTTTCATCTCCAATATTCGTCCTCTGTCTGGTGTGTTCTTTGGCAATGTGGTTCTGATCAGCTTGTTCTCTGTCCCGTCTGTTTGTCTGTCTCTCTGGTTGTCTGTTTGTCTGTGCAGCTCCTAAGATTATTCTGCTGGGCCCGCCTGCTTCTGGGAAGACAACCATAGTAAGTAGATGGATCAATTATCAATGGGTTGATTATACAGTGAGTAGTAGTAGTACTAGGCTAGTAGTAGTGGTAGTGATGTTGTGTTTGTCTGTGGTATTGTCTGTTGTTTAGGCCAGAAGACTGTGTGCAGAGCTGAGTTCAGTCCATGTAACCACCCACAGTCTCTTCAATCAAGAAACAGAGCTGAGCCAGCAGGCCATGCAATACACACAAATGCAACAGGTACACACACACACACACACACACACTCACACACACCCACACACCCCACTCATGCATACACAACGGTTTTGCCTCATAAGAGTGTGCGTGTGTGTGTGTGTGTGTGTGTGTGTGTGTGTGTGTGTGTGTGTGTGTGTGTGTGTGTGTGTGTGTGTGTGTGTGTGTGTGTGTGTGTGTGTGTGTGTGTGTGTGCAGGAGATTCCTGCTGACATATGGGTAGAGCTGATCCAACACAGGCTGTCTAAAATAGACTGCTTCAGAAAGGTAATGTGGAAGAATAATCTCAAGTAAAATGTCTGTGTTATATTCTACATGATGATGTACATTCATTTTAATCAATTCGCTGGTACTTTGAAAACGTCTGCTTGATAAGAGACACGAGGGGTTCTGTGCGTTATCTGTCCACGACCCACCTCCAACTCCACCGCGACCCCTTTTTGAGTCCCGACCCATAGATTAAGGGCTTCATCTCAACATGTTAGGTCCCTGACCACAGCATGGTCAGGGACCTAAGCGATCTCGGAGAACTAGAGGATCTTATGAATTTTTAAACCTGACATCATGCACTCAATACTAGAAAGCTATGAAACCAAAATCCTAAATTCATAATACAGAAATGATGAATCCATGAAACCAGAAATAAGTTCAGAAATGTCTTCAATGACTTTGTATTAACCTGATATTATTTATAAAATAATCACAAACCTTGAACCCGAAATCATGAATTTATAAACCCAAAATCACGTTAAAGTAACCCCAAATCATGATTGAAGTAACACCAAATCATGATTAAAGTAATCAAAATCATGATTAAAGTAACCCCAAATCATATTTCACACACAATTCACATTCCAATGCAAACTCCACTCATATACCACACACTTACCACACTGCACAACACAAAGCTAGATCAACCACAGGTAATTATCATAACACACATACCCCTACGATAGTGGAGGTGTAGGTGTGATTCATGTAGGAGCTAATTGTGTTGCTGCTTTATAACACGAGATGAAACACAACCACCAACTCGCAGACTGTTCTAATGTGTTCTGCTCACCAGCCCCAGCACCACGTTGTCTTTGATACAGTGTTTCCTTGATCCGTCTATTTATTGCTGTATTTCCCGGTCCTGGGTTGTAAAGGCTGAATCTAGTTTTTGTCGTTGCTGACAGTGAGTCTCAAAGAGAAACATGGGAATTCCTCAGAGGGAGACATTTATTTTACATTTCAAACATTGCAGAGCTGCGAGCATTTTAAACATGCAGATGTCTGGGTTTTACTGTTAAATGCCATTAATGAACAGCATGTGAGCCAATGTTTACAGTATGAATAAAAAGAACATACAGCGAGCCCACCAAGGCCCAACAAATTGTCAGGGGATACCAGTCCTTCCCCATAGGGCGTTGATGGGGAGCCACTGCTGCCCTGGAGTACAACTACTACTACTCTGCAGTGAATCTGAACTACGGGACGCTGGGAGGGACACAGCAAGATCACACCTGTCAAAGGGAGTTAATTATAGTATAGCAAGACTTTAGCAAGCCTTTTCTACCAATATAAAAATGATACAGTATGGAGAGTGTGTCTATTATAGGTTACAGCCAGGCACACGGCTTCTTTTCCTGTGCTGATGTTCGTTGTGCCTGGGGGGCTAAAAGAATGACCGTTTATTTATTTTCCCCTCTTCAGCTCACATTAGGAGCCTCTAGGGATATTAATGTGTGTGGTGTGT
This sequence comes from Gadus morhua, assembly GCF_902167405.1. Classification (NCBI taxonomy): domain Eukaryota; kingdom Metazoa; phylum Chordata; class Actinopteri; order Gadiformes; family Gadidae; genus Gadus; species Gadus morhua. Next base: position 22,547,294 of record NC_044053.1, read on the forward strand.
GTGTGTGTGTGTGTGTGTGTGTGTGTGTGTGTGTGTGTGTGTGTGTGTGTGTGTGTGTGTGTGTGTGTGTGTGTGTGTGTGTGTGTGTGTGTGTGTGCTTACGTGCGTGCATTGTGTGTGTGTGTGTGTGTGTGTGTGTGTGTGTGTGTATGTTAGTGAGCATGTGTGTGTGTCTGTGAGTGTGCGTGACTATGTGATGATTGACAGCTTATTTAAGGAAACTGCCCCATCCTGTCTGAACTGCAGCACTGCGAGCACATGTCTGTGTTGCTCTCTCTTCCTCCCTCTGTTATATAGTATATAACCTAGACTAGAGAATAGTAGTAAACATTCACCGCTATATCACCACAAAGTTTATAATTTATCATTGTAAGTTTAAGTTGTCATTTTTGAGTATGTTATCATTTCCTATGATGGCTGAGATCATCATCTGTTGGCAGTTTATCACATGTATAGCGTTAATAATAAAAAATAATAATAATTGTCTATAGTTAGATCAATAAAAACTGCAGCCTTTGTTGTTGAATCACATTTCGTAATTTTGGGGAAAACCAGACGATAACATGTTTGTATGTGTAGACAAAAAAATAAAACGGACTGTAGTGTCATGTCAGAGTACCAGACCTCGGAGAGGCTTTCACATTTGAACTGCCCAAGGCTACTATAGCCCAGGGATCACTTGACCCATGGTGCCCCATGTATCTGCTGGCCCAGGGCTAAGAGCAAGACCTGGATATAAGGTGCTGTAAGAAAGATTATCGAGTTGTAAAGAGAAAGAGAGCCTTGAGGGCAGAATACAGCAAGCTTTTGAGACTAAACACAACCAAAAATAAAACTCCCCTTTCCCTGTTCCTTCCCTTGCAATGTTTTTGCACCCTTGTGAATCCCCTGTGATTGACAGACATGAAGAGCATTACTTTCACTAATAACTGACGGTCGGCAATTCTAAGAAATATCACCCAAATAAATACTCTTAAATCGAAAGCACCAGTCTACAAACACTGTTCAAACTCCTCACGTGTTCATTGTAAGATAAACTGTGGTTGGCTATTGGGGGATCTGCCTGAGTTGTGTTCTTCTGATTCACACTGGCTGTTAACGGGGCTGTGTCATCGTGTTTTCTGCATCTCCTGGAGTGAGCCCCAAAAATCCTGTACTAACCATGCTCTGATCGGACAAAGTGTGAACTCTTTCTCAGCCCTTGGCTAACCGTCTGAAAAGTTTCCTAAAGCTAATCAGTGGTGGTCACATTGACACGTGGCTACAGACCAGCAGTGTCACCGCAGTATGTGTTTGTATGTTTCCAGGGATGGGTTCTAGAAGGATTTCCTCAGACTCGCCTTCATGCTCTGACGCTCCAAGCGGCTGGAGTCATCCCTAACCATGCGGGTAAAGCATGCAGTGGTCACGCTCCATGATACTGTAACACTGCAGTAATAAACTCTATGCCTTTATGTTACATGAAATACAGACTACATTCATTTGTGTGTGTGCGTGCATGGGCATGCATGTCTGCATATGTATTGATAGTATTTCTAGAAGCTTCTGAGGATATGTTGCTGCAAAGGACAACGGGAAGAATGTTGGACCCTCTGACTGGAGGTCAGTCTTCACACACACACACACACACACACACACACACACACAAACACGCACACAAACAGGTGCACCCACACAAGCTACACACAACAAGCAGACACACACACACACCCACGTACACGCACCCAGGCACGCACGCACCTTATGATGTCACTTCCTGTGTAGACGTGTACCATCAGACGTTCGTGTGGCCGCCCGACCCGGAGGTGGCCGAGCGTCTGGAGCAGGACAGTGGGGGCTCAGAGGAGCAGCGCCTGGCCCGCCTCCAGCTGTACGGCCGGGAGGTCGCCGGCCTGAGCACGGCCTACCGCCACGTCTTGAAGACCATCAACGCTGACCAACCACACACTGATGTCTATGAAGAGGGTGGGCCTCTACAACTCTCAGACGCACACACACACACACACACACACACACACACACGTATGCACACATAAATAGACACACAAGTACACACACACACACACACGTGTATGCACACACATACAGACAGACACACCCACATGCACATAGACAAAGACACACGTTTATGCACACACACACACACACACACACGCGCTCGCATGCACATGCACACATCTACATACAGACTGCAACAAGATTGAGGTAAGAAATATAGTAGATACTAATGTGTTGGTGGTGTGGGTGTGGGTGTGTGCGCCTCTGTGTGTGCTGTTGTGGTTACGCTGGCATGCATATGTGTCTGGGTTTGCGTCTCAGTCCTAAGATATGTCCTGATCCGGCGTGAATCGAGAGCCCCTCAGACTCCCAGAATCCTCCTGGTGGGCCCGCCGGGCTCAGGGAAGAGCCTCCAGGCCAGACGTCTTGCCGACAAATACAAACTGGTGGACAGTCAGTTCCATTTCATTTCCATGGGTTCTTTCATTAATGAGGGACAGCATACATTAAAGAACATTGCTGTACATGTGGATAATTTGCTGGAAAGAGGATAAAAATGACCCTTCATTATTGCTACATAATGTAATAATATTACACCACTGATACTCATTGCATTACTACAAGGCATCACTGCCTTACACTGTATTACGTCTATATTACAGGTTAGCCCACCAAGACACATGAAAACATTTAAGAGCAGGAATGGAGGTTTACAGGTTGTTATTTTGTTGTGGTGTTTAACTGTCTGTCTATCTCTCTACTTGTGTCAGTGAATTGTGGACAGCTTTTAAAGGCTGAAGCAGCCGATGGATCCACTCTGGGACAGCTGGTGAAGCCCTACATAGAGACAGGTCGACAAGGTAACACACACATACGTGCATGGACACATCTTTACACACTCATTTGTCTTACACACACACACACCAGTGTTCACAATACGATACATGCATTTTAAACATATACCATCAATAAACTACACACATACACACATACACATCCAGAAATACACACCTTGAGAAAAACTAAGAACGCATACAGAAGAAGAGGAAGAAGGTTAAAAGAATAAAAACACAGACAGCTTATTTAAAGTGCAAATAGGACAGACTGAATTGTGTCCATCCCCCTCTCGTCCCATCTTCACATGACATGAATGTCTTTTCATCTATCCATCTAGCCATCTAGTGTTTTTAGACTTACTGAAGTCCTGTCACTAATATGACAGCTACACTCTGGAGAGAGAGGGCTTAGAGTGGTGTGTGTGTGTGTGTGTGTGTGTGTGTGTGTGTGTGTGTGTGTGTGTGTGTGTGTGTGTGTGTGTGTGTGTGTGTGTGTGTGTGTGTGTGTGTGTGTGTGTGTGTGTGCGCGAAGATGTCAGCTAGTTCTTCTGTGAATCACAGCTTGTGTTAAAGAACATGCTGGTTGTCAGGATTCAGAGGCACACAGCTGTGATGATGTGGCCCACTGGATTAAAGCGGACACAGTATCGCCTGTCTCTATATTGCCTCTATCGCTTCATCTTACATCAGTCAGTCATCAGGAGAGCTTTAGTTTGGCACTTTAGCCTGACATCCGCCGTTGCCTATAATGTGTGTTTGAGTAAAGTTGATCAAATACAAGTATCAATTATGACAAATATGAATGTTAATGGACTGCATTTATAGAGCGGTTCTCTAGCCAGTAGCAAATCTAAGCGCTTTACCATATCGCCTAACATTTACCCATTCATGTACACATTCATGAACTCATTCACACACCGACAGCGGAATCAAACGTTCAAGCCCAGTCAGCTCGTCAGGAGCAGTTAGGGTTAGGTGCCTTGCTCAGGGACAGCGTGACACACAGCTAGGAGGATCTGGGGATCGAACTAGCAACCTTCCGTTTACCAGCCAACCCGCTCCACCTACTGAGCCACATGCCACCCCATCAATGATGGATCGTAGCACTAAATATTTTGTGATGAATAGCTGTAACACACTAGTTAAGTGGAATATATGTTGGTCCTATGCAGTTCTCTACAAGGATTTGGCAGAGAATGTGTCTGATGTTAACATTGTCTGAACTGGATAGCCAGGATCTTTGGCTGCGCTGATTTGGCAACAGTTAAGAGAGTAGAACATAATCCTACAAAGGGAAGCAGAATAACCCAACTCACATGCCCATGATACTCACTCAATTCTATATTCTTCATTCTTGAGTAATATCCGCATTGCCAGATAACATTTGCCTGGTTCAAGCAGTTCCATATATTTTTCCTCCACTCCATAATGTTTTGTGCAAGTGCAGAACCACTCCCATAAAACATTGTGAGGGGGGGTCCACTCATAATGGGTTTGATCACCAAAGTACTACTAGATGGATGGTACAATACACACAAACACATGAAACACACACAACTCACAGACCAATGCGCACATGTACACACAAGCACGCATAAACAAACACACACACACACACACACACGCTACAGATAACCTGATCTCCAGCAGACTTAGCTTGGTAGAGAGAAGGAGTTTGTGTGTGGTTACTAACGGGGTCCTGGCGTTGTCAGTTCCAGACAGCGTGGTCCTGCAGGTGCTGAGCCAGAGACTGAGCGCCCTGGACTGCACCACCCGAGGCTGGGTGCTCCACGGCTTCCCCAGGGAGCCGGAGCAAGCCAGGCGCCTGCAGGACTCCACCTACAAACCAAGCAGGTACAGCGCCACGTGGACCCGAGAGCCCTCTCTGGTCCGCCTCACGTACCCGGACTGACCGTGGTCCGACTCCGTCAGCGATCCAGCCCAGAGAACATCCCTGGGCCTCGCACGCTACCGCACATACACATGGAGGGGGTGTTGGTTTGCATTAGATGACTCCCACTCTTGAACACACGACCCTACATGCAGCATGACAAAGTGGGGATCAACGGGACTGGGGCAAACCGATGGTAGGTGGAACTATTGTTCCTCAAGATGCTGTTTTTGAATAGGAATCAAACTAGGGTTAGGGTTGTAATTTAATTAGTATAAGGTAGAAATAAATATAATTCATTATCGATTAGAACACCCCCCCCATCACTGATAACATTCAGCACGCCAATGTTCTCCAAAGTACTTTTTCCACCAACTTTTAATGAAAATAATAATTATTATCCCTTTTATATTGTTATTTTGTACTTCACATTCACATTCTCCTCCCCTGGGTATTTTGTGTGTTCAAATAAATATTGAATGCCGTATGAATAGGAAATGTGTCCACTCTAAAATCGTCTCTATTTTTTTAAAGACAAATATTCATTAAATATTCAGGACGCTTTTTCAAAATTAATTAGCCTGACACACACAGACACATGTGCACACATGGGCAGACATACCAAACAGTGCATTAGCAGAGTATGGTTATTCCCTTGGGAATACTATCCCCAACCCTACCAGTGATATTTTCCTGCTCTCAATTCTAAAATACACATTGAATAGAACCCCAACCCTGTTAGAGAGAGTGTGCGTGTGTGTTTTTGTGTGTGTGTTTGTTTGTATGTTCCTATGCCTTTTGAAGGCACTTTAGGCTGACACAACAAAGATACATCATTGTCCAGACTTTCTGAAGTCATCATTATTTTATCTGATGGACAGACTGTGTGTGTGTGTGTGTGTGTGTGTGTGTGTGTGTGTGTGTGTGTGTGTGTGTGTGTGTGTGTGTGTGTGTGTGTGTGTGTGTGTGTGTGTGTGTGTGTGTGTGTGTGTGCACTTGCTTGTTTACGCTATATTTCATCCAGAGTGTTCTTCCTGGAGATGACCGATGATGTTGCCATTGAGAGGCTAACTCTCAGGACCATCGATCCAATCAGTGGAGAGAGGTACACAACACACATCACCGCACCCTTACACGGGTACCAACGCCTTCACCATGCCCTGTACCCAAACGTTACAAACACCTTCCTACTCATTCATTAACAAACCCTTTATCGTAATTGTACACAGTTTGAGATTAAAAAAATCCTGCAAGATGAAACTGAAGGTTAACTGCAATGACCTCAAGCATGTATTGAGTAAATGCGTCAGTATTTGTGGTATTCAGTGTCTTATTGTATTTGCTTATATAGTGTGTACTGTGTGTATGTGGTTTACCGTGTGCCCTTTGCTGTGAAAATGAAAATTACACTTTAAGGACAATGAATCTTTTTCTAACTATCTATCTAACTTTTCTTAAAAAAGAAATAAGCAAAACTCTACAGAAGTCTGTGCCTAAATGTATTCTCATTATGTATTCTGGAAGACCGTTCACTTAGATGTTGGATGAAGTGATATAATAAGGTGTTCATGTGAAGGCACCACGGCCTGGAGCATCCAGCCCCAAACCGAGAGGTTGAGGCTAGGCTGCAGACCCATCCAGACGACAAACCGGCCAGAGTCCAAGAAAAACTCACACAATACTGGATGCATGCTGCTAGGCTAAAGGTAAAAAACCACACACACACACACACTTGAGATTTGCAATTCTGTAGTTTTGTGGCTGATACTGTGGGTTTGGGGGTGTGTGTGTGTGTGTGTGTGTGTGTGTGTGTGTGTGTGTGGTGTGTGTGTGTGTGTGTGTGTGTGTGTGTGTGTGTGTGTGTGTGTGTGTGTGTGTGTGTGTGTGTGTGTGTGTGTGTGTGTCCAGGCTTTATTTCCAGATGGGGTCCATGTGAACGCTGACCAGGACCCCCACACTGTGTTTGAGTGTGTGGAGAGCAGAGTGTTTAAGCGACCCGACATCAGACCGAACCAGTAGAGAGCAGAGTGTTTAAGCGGCCGACATCAGACCGAACCAGTAGGAAGCAGAGCCCGACAGACGTCTTTTCCTTTCCAAATATAAATCAAATAGAATGGAATGCAAATAAGAAAACATTAACAGCGCTGGAAGAGAGGAGAAAACACTACATATTTACAAATCTCATGAATAAGCTGTTGCCTGACTGCATTGATGGAATCAAATAAAAGAAGTGTATATCGACATAATGGGTATATATATATATTAAAATATCCCCAAAACTGGGAGAAATGATTTACAAACAAATATTGAAGTTTCATCACAAAGACCTTCATGATAGCGTAAATGCGGAAAACATAGACAACGTCTCTCAGGTAGGCTGGCTGGATGAAGGCCTGTACCAACCTGTGCTCCTCCCAAATGACCAAGCAACGTCGCACTCTCATCCAGGTCTGTCCCAACAGCAGGGAGGGAATCGTACCGGAGTCCTAACGGGGCGGCATGGGGCTCAGAAGGTAGAGCGGTTTGGCTGGTTACCGGAAGGTTGCTAGTTCCATCCCGGCTCTTCCTAGAGTGTCGAGGTGTCACTGAGCGAGACGCCTCCCTCTAACTGCTCCCAACAAACAGGCCTTGTGTGGTGGACATCACCGTCGGTGTGTGAATGTGTGCATGAATGGGTGAATGTTAGGTAATATTGTAAAGCGCTTTGAGTGGCCACTAGTTAGAATCGCGCTGTATAAATGCAGTCCGTTCACCATAATGGCCATGGTGTCATTTCGGAGGTTCAAAGTTAAAAAAAAAACCTCGGCACTCTGAGGTCTCGTGCATGTTAAGTCCTCCCTGCAAGGTGTGACCGCGAGGGTCCAGGCACGGGCCTTCCTGAGCAACTCCCTATTAAAGAAGTCATTCAACTGGTCCTCTCCCACCCCATTGATCTCACTGGCCACTTTTACCAGTCTACGTAAGCTATTTTGATTAAAAGTCTAGTTTCCAAACCAGGCCTTAATACAAAATGTTAGTACTTAATCAATAAAAGCCTTTTAAAAAAAGAGACATCATAACCGTATTGACACTAAATCCTCTCATTGTGCGTAAGAAATGTAACTGCTGCTGCACCTGCTTGCAAATGGAGTCAGTGATGGCCTCAAGATTCTGCTTGGCTGTCCATCATGTGATCATCAACTGTCGGATTCCATTTGACTCCTGTTCCGCACGCACGTGTTAGCAGGAGGGCTGAAAATAGACCTGTCAATCAAGTTCCGTCCCCCAGGATGGCAGTAGTTTCAATCAGGACTTTGATCGTTCCGCGCCAAAGATTTAATTATAGTAATTTACCAAAATTGTCGCTTTAAATGTGAAAAGCATTTAAAAGTAAAGCAAGATTGATTGACAAGACTACTTCAAAACGGTTCAACCGTCGCTGTGGCTCTGCTCATGTCGCCGCAGACAAAGCCTCTTTCACAGGAACACACCGTCGTTCCAGCCCAGGATAAATGTCTCATAATAGTGGCTGCATTTCAACCTGGTTGAAAGATTCCAAACGTGTCCTGTCACTCATGTGTCGAACTCAGGTATGCAACTTTCCTTCTGTGAAACGGAAACCAATGCACTCATTTCACAAGTCCCATCATGCAGCCATGTCAGAAGGTACAGATTTTACAGAAAACAACCAAAAAAATGTTATAAAAATGCTACAGACATAATGACACCATAAGGACAATATATGTTTAGCAGATTATATATCACACTGGGTATAGTTGTTTCAGGAGAATAGTGTTAATTGACGATTGCAACTCGTGAACGCTTGAAAACGTTGCGCTGAATAAACGCAGTTCTGCGCATACCACTCGGCAGCGGCGCTCGTTCCGAGCCGAGAGGCGTGGCTTGTGTGACGCAGCAGGAAGACTTCCATGCGTGTTTTGGGGTTTTAAATTCCATAGTTTTCAATTGAAAAGTAACGTCCAGTGTCGTCATCTTGACAAGGTTAAGTAAGTCGAGTTTGTATTAGCCTGTACATTAATAATGATGCAATTGCTCTGCCATTCAAAGCATAACGCCTGCTCCTAGAAGGCTAAAAACAACGGACTGCTACGTATCCACACGTGGGTTTGGACCGAAAAACACACCGAGGTAGAAAATCTGCTATGATCCTTTTCTTAAGAGCCGCCAAACACCAATTGATGGTTCAGCAGACATGATAAGATGATATTACGTATATTTCCATGTTATGTTGATTTTGCAGTATTTGTATCTTTGTGAGCCGCATTACCCTAGCCATTTAGCTGTAAGCGTTCAGTTTGACTCATTCCTTATGTTAAATTGGCAGGACATTATTGTAGTCATACGGTGTTTGGCCGCTGGTTACATCCTCTACCACAACATACCTTTTACAAACCCTCCAATAAGATGTCTGACCACTAACTGTCCCGAACACTACTGTACTTCTCTTCGTCACTTCAGATCAAGGTGTCTGCCAAGTCTACTCACTCATAACAACAATAACAGAAGAAGCGATGTCTTCTAACGACCAGCTGTCCCTTAACATCCACACCGAGACCTTCCCCGACGTCGCCCCCAGGAGGAAGCCTCTCTCCGGCCAGGAGAAATGGCTGTTGGTAGGTTGCAGAGGTGTTCACAAGTGATAAAGGGCAAATCCAATCCAAGTAAAGTCTGACATCTCTGAGCTAGTGGCCAAGTCACTATTCAAGTATCCAATTCATTGTACACTACCAGAGATTGCCCATCCGTCCCTGGTAGTAAGTGCCTTCTAACAACATCAGTTCAATGGTTTGGCTCATTTGTTAAGACCACAGGTTCAACTTGTGGTTTGTTCGTTTGTGGGAACAATTGCAGGCACACTTGTTTGGAATCAAATGGATGTCAATGGTTTGCAGACTGCCCAGTTTCAGAACACACTTACACCGCAGGAGGTTATGAGTTGGAACAAAATACCCGGCTGATTAACATCCAGACCGAGTGGTCTAGATGTAACATCTAGACGTCAACAATTAACCTGGAGTCTCAACAAACCGGCCAATTCCTTTAACACAAGCAGCAGTTTGGAAAAGATTGGTCACATCAAGGTAATATTTGTTTAATACTTAAAATAAGGTTTTTGTTGTGTCTGTATCTTCTCAGAAAAAACAGAAGGCAGGGAAGAGGAAGGCCGGGCCGGAGATGAGGTCGATGCCATCCTTCAAACAGAGGAAGACGGAGGAGGAAGAGGCGCCCATCATCTCAAAGGTTAGAGTTGGCACCACACTGGATCATAACCATAAAAGACTGCAGCGCTAAATCAGAAGCTTATCAAACTGAATCACAAGCATATCAAACTATAAATGGGGCACTGCGATAAACACGATAATAAGTGTGTCAATGCAAATCCGATTTAATGGCACTCATTACTAACCTTGTTGTCAGATGGCAGCTAGCAACTAGAAGAGCCGATCACGGGACTCAAACTATTGTGCATAAGAAGAACGAGGACGTGCCGTCATTATGTTCAGTCACTGAGATAATCAATGCTCCTGGCCCGCTTCATTGATCTGGGTTACAGGGTAATTACCAGCCTACCCCTCACTGGAGAGCGGGCTTCACTCTCCCGCTCTAGGCTTTAGAACTTGGGATTGAGCATATTTGAGTAGCCCTGTACTTGTCCCTATTCAAACAGCCCGATGTTAGTTGTAACTATTGAACTACCTATAGGGCCCTATCTTGCACCCAGCGCAATTGACTTTCTACACCGACGCATGTATCGTTGCTAGTTTGCAACCTGCGCAAAGCTGATTTTCCCCAGCAGTCAACTCGCGCCACTAAACTTCCACCCTGAGAGGCGTGTCGGCGAAAAGCACAGGTGTGTTCTGGCACAAATGATACATGGTGGTATCTTACAGATCGATAAAGCAGTTACAGTCCATTGCGATGTGTATTAACGGGGTCACACATGCATATTATGAACAGAAGTTGATAACGATAATGTATGCAATGCTGGTAAGATACAATGTTTGTTAATATATTGCCGCATATCATTAAATAGACCCACAGTTGCGGCCACAGGACCGCATATGATATGTGTTTTAAGTTTTCTTTGCCGAAATTGACATTAGTAGGACTCGGTAGGCCTATTTCTGAAGTTGTAGAAGAAAAGCTATTCCATGTGTGAATTAGGCCATATTATTTGGCCATAAATTGAGCCATTTGTAGTTTGAAATTAATGTAGTCAGTCATCTGTTTCATCGCAGACTGCAAACGCGCTGTCAAAATATGAACTCGTCAGGTTCAATGCGCTCATGGCTCTTAAAGGGATCGGAGACGGCACTCTCATTGGTTTATTGCACGTTGCGCCCAAAACATACCTACGGTTATTCAGACCAACCCATTTGATTTGAAAAATCTGTTAATAAATCCCAATCAATATTGAATGAACAGTATATGCTACTGTTGATTAACAGTTGCTGGAGCTGGAGAACAGCTGAGGTTGTCCAACTGAATGACATTTAAAGCATCAAGCGTCTTGTTCTTGATTGCCATGAGCTGTGATTTGAGCATGTTGGTAAATGCTTGACCTTCGTGGTTCCTTGGATTGTTTCAATCCGTGGTTTTGTGTTAATGCTAGAAAAAGGTTGGACACTCTGCATTTAGTTTTTGTTCTTATTTGATCTCTAATAAAAGTAAACAGAAATGTTCATAAAGCTAGAATATTTTGTCCACTGTTGATATGAGTATTAAAAACTTGACATATGCAGTTTACAGTGCATAAATATTTTTTGGGATGAACTGATTAAATATGGAAAACATGTAATTTATCACGTCTAAATGTTTTACTCGCTTGACAGACCTAACTATAATACAACCCTGTCACACTGAAACATTAACAAACCTTTCACGGTACATCACCAGAAGAATATCAATAGCACTATTTTGCTCTACTTCCCAACCATATCACATAACATCACACCATATGAGACAATCACACTATAGCACTATATCACAACCATCCAAACTATCATAACTACACAACCACATTACACTATCATAAGCATATCGTACTATAGGACAAGATTACAAACCAATTAATACCATATCCCATTATATCACAAACATCAAACTGTCCTAACCATATTACACTATCACAGCCATGGCACATTGTGTGAAAACCATATAATGACACGATCATAGCTATATCACACTATCACATTCATAGTACACTATATCACAGCCATGTCACACTATTACATTAATATTACACTATATCACAGCCATGTCACACTGTCGGAACCATAATATTATACTATATCACAGCCATGTCACACTGTCGGCACCATAATATTATACTATATCACAGCTATGTCACTTTCAGTCTAGTCTGTTCCACCTCACGTCACCTGATCCAGAGTGACAGTTTAATACAATCAAAACAGGACCACCTGTTAGTGTACATGACTTGTGTGTCCAAGCAGGATCAGGCCCCGCCCTCCAAAACCTCACCCACCGTGACCACACCCCAAGAGGCCCCACCCACAAAGACCAAGAAGAAGAAGAAACGGGAAGGTGGAGGACAAGGGAGGGGGGAGCAGAAAAACCGGGGCGCCGGGGAGAAGGCGGGGCACGAAGGAGGCTTCATCAAGACGTCCTCCTTGTTCAACCACAACCCCGACATCCCAGACCTCGAAAGGTGTGTGTGTGTGTGTGTGTTTGTGTGTGTGTGTGTGTGTGTGTGTGTGTGTGTGTGTGTGTGTGTGTGTGTGTGTGTGTGTGTGTGTGTGTGTGTGTGTGTGTGAGGAGAGACATCTTATCTGTCTGTGTGTGTATGGAGACATCTTGTGTTTGTGTGTGTGTGTGGGGGAAACAACTTATGTTCGGTTCTCATTCCAGACCGGTGGTTTCCGAGGTGAAGGAGAAGGTTTTCACCACTGACTCTTTCAGCAACCTAGGCCTCCACCCCCACCTGGTGAGACACACACCCACACACACACACCTTGCTTATATGAAGACACACGTGTCCGTGTCTGTTCTGAATGCTGATTGGACTCTTTGTCTAGGTGGCGACGCTGGAAAAGGTTCTTGGCGTTTCCACCATGACCAGGTGAGTGATCATCCCTGTCTCTGCATATCCCTCCCACTTGGTGTCTATACATACATTTAGTGTTGGTTTTTTAAGTTCTCTGTAGAGAATAAAGTTCAGAAGGCTAATTCGCATAACCAAGTGTTTTTGTGTTTGTAGTGTTCAGAAACAGACTATCCCCGCGCTGATGTCGGGACGGGACGCTGTGGTCCGCTCTCAGACTGGATCTGGTGAGACGTGCACACATACAAACCCTCACGTTTCCCTGCCACACTCCCCTGCATAGTTCTTAGTCTGTCTCTCTGTCTCTGTAGCTTAAAATGTTCTGTGTCTCTCAGTCTCTCTTGTTCTCTCTCTCTGTCTGTGTGTAACTCTGCTGTCTCTCTACCTGTCCCTCAAGGTAAAACCCTGTCTTATGGCATCCCCATCGTCCAGTCTCTCCAGGCGGTTCTGCCCAAGATTCAGAGGGCCGATGGGCCATTGGC